>NW_018406714.1:219779-220087 GCF_002113885.1 Mizuhopecten yessoensis | reverse complement strand
TCGCCCCGACAGGACGACAATTAACAAACCTTAATTCTCGTTGTATCGTCCCTTCGCCCCGACAGGGCGACAATTAACAAACCTAATTCTCGTTGTGTCGCTTTATCTCCCCGACAGGACGACAATTAACAAACCTTAATTCTCGTTGTATCGTCCCTTCGCCCCGACAGGGCGACAATTAACAAACCTTAATTCTCGTTGTGTCGCCTTATCGCCCCGACAGGACGACAATTAACAAACCTTAATTCTCGTTGTATCGTCCCTTCGCCCCGACAGGGCGACAATTAACAAACCTTAATTCTCGTTGT
>NW_018406714.1:209405-219205 GCF_002113885.1 Mizuhopecten yessoensis | reverse complement strand
AACTCTAGCACCAGACTTATAGACATCACAACTTTACCACCAGACAGATACACATCATAACTCTAGCACCAGACATATAGACATAACACCTCTAGCACCAGACATACATAACGCACAACTCTAGCACCAGACAAATGCACATCTTAACTCTAGCACCAGACATACAGACATCCTAACTCTAACATTTGTCTTATAGACAAAACAACTCTAGCACTAGACTCATAGTCATCACAACTCTAGCATCAGACAACTGAACATCAGAACTCAAGCATCAGACATATAGACATCACACCTCTAGCCCCAGACATATAGACATCACAACTCTAGCACTAGTATTATAGTCATCACAACTCTAGCGCCAGACATGAAGATATCACAACTCTAGCACCAGGCAAATGCACATCAGAACTCTAGCATCAGTCTTATAGACAAAACAACTCTAGCACTAGACATATAGACATCACAACTCTAGCACCAGACTTATAGACATACTTACTCTACCACCAACAATATAGACATCACGACTGTAGCACCAGACTTATAGACATAATGACTCTAGCACCAGCCATATAGAACTCACAACTGTATACCAGACTTATAGATATAACAACTATAGCACCAGACGTACATACATACGAACTCTAGCACTAGAATTATAGGTATAAAAACTCTAGCACCAGACTTATATACATACGAATTCTAGCACTAGAAGTATAGGTATAGCAACTCTAGCACCAGACTTATAGACATACGAACTCTAGCAATAGATTCTTAGGTATAACAATTCTAGCACCATACTTACAGACATCACAACACCGGGACCATAAATGTCTTTTGAAAGACAACTGAATTGTTATGTCATTATTAATTGTTTTACATTTTATTTGTCTGTTGGTTATGATCGCTTCGATACCAAACGCTGATTTGTACATAAAACATCTAGCACTGTAACACTGACCTTACGACTTTAAATCATAGAACAAGCACCCTAATTTAAAGGTCATGTAGAATACGTAATTATAACACCTAACGGAAAATGTTCAATAAACAAGTACTTTGTAGAAACATTAAAGTATTAATTAAAGTCTGCATTGTATGGCTGCTTGATATCCACATACCAACATTAAGCGGGGATGGTTTCAACGTTTAATGTCCATATAAGGAATAACGACAATAAGCGTTGGCAGTGTCGATATACGTTTGTTGTTAAAATAAGACAATCTAAGTAACTCGCTTGTTCAGAAATCAACCAGTGTGAAGTTGGTAACTTATATCATATTGGGCTAGCCCAATATTGGACTGGCCCTATGTTGGGCTGCCGCAATATTGGGCTAGTTTGATATTCAAATGTTTCTAACATAAAAGTTCTTATGACGCCTTTTCACACCTATACCACAACTGGGCAACTTCTTATGTATCCACATGCAAAACGGCATAAACGATACCCCAGGCTAAAGTGGGCATCATTTCGAATTTCAGTACAGATTCGTTAAGTTTTCTATTTCAACATGCCAGGGCATATTGTTATAGGTCTTATGCCGCTTTTTCAAAATTATACTACGCATTGGCATCTTCTTAGGTAACCACATGCAAAGGGGCATCAACGATACCCCAGGCTAAAGATGCCCACTGTGCATCATTTCGAATTTCAGTACAAAATCGTTAATTTTTCATTTTCAACATGCCAGGGCATGTATCCACATGCAAAACGGCATAATCGATACCCCAGGCTAAAGATGCCCACTGGGCATCATTTCGAATTTCAGTACAAAATCGTTAATTTTTCATTTTCAACATGCCAGGGCATATTGTTATAGGTCTTATGCCGCATTTTCACACCTATAGCACAACTGGGCATCTTCTAAGGTATCTACATGCAAAAGGGCATCAACGATGCTCTAGTCTAAAGATGCTCACTGGGCACTTTTGCAAATTTCAGCCTAGACTCATTAAGCTTTTGTTTTGAACCTGCCAAAGCACATTTTCATAGGTCTTATGCCGCTTTATCACACCTATAGCGCTACAGGGCATCGTCTAAGGTATTGACATACAAACGGGCATCAACGATACCTAATGCTAAAGATGCATTTTTCGAATTGATGTCTATTTTTTTCAATGAGAAAGGGCGTATCGTTAGACTTCTTATGTAACTTTTTAAGAAATATTATATAACCTTCTTTTACATTATGAGAAAGTGTTACCTGGAAAATTGTGACAATATTCTTTTACTGTTAAAATCCAAGATGACTGTTTGATATCCATCTTGTTCTTTTTATCAATTATAAAATGAAATATATCCCACTAATTAGTATTGGGCATTACCAAAATGTTGATATGTCTCTATTCACTGCAATATATATATTGTAGACTTTTAAGAAACATTCATAAGCCTAAAAACACGATGTATTCAGTTTCAGAGCTTTGTCTAAAAGTTTGTGTTTTCATAGTAACTTAATCCCTGAACGCAGTTTCATGCAAGCATATATTCCGATTAGGTTATGAACTATTTAAAATCATAATGCAGTATATTATATCAAAATCTGAATTGAAAGAAACAATCAAAATCCAAAACAAATTTGTCTTTTATCTCCCCTAGGTACAGTTGTCAACTCGGAAACAGTTATAGCAAACTCTCGCGAGAATACGTAAAACGATAATGAAAAAAGGTGTTGCATGGCGGCCCACGACCGATTGAAAATGTTTAAGCATAAATTGATTAATTGGCATGAAACACACATTAAAACAATGTTTATTCCCCAAAAATGACCAATTTTTGACTGCAGCGCCCCATACATTGATTTTCAGGATGCCCAGGACACCTTGTGCCTTTCATGCATTATATTTCGAAATACACAAAACAAAAGAAAATTCTCCTTCCGTTGTTGAATGGCACTTTCAATACCCTTTCCGATGGTACATAGCAATTACCTATGCGTGATGTCATTTTCTTGCAAAGAACATTTTTATTCGGTATTTGTCATAAAATTTTAACTTTTTTGATCACATTTTTTACAGCTAAATTATCTAGATACCCATCTTTCTTGCAAATAAATCTTGTAAAGATGTTTCACTGAATATGCCCACTTTTCAGAACTTCTTTCCCCGTACCCCCTTATCTTTTTGCTAAATATCAAAGTACTGGAAGTTCGGGTGACGACTGTCACACGATCATAGAGTGAGTATTGTGCATTAATTTTTAATAATAATTAGACTAGAATTTAGTATAGTATGGGACATTAGGGGGAGATGAGAGTAAGATTTTGTATAAACTAGGAATGTGACCCATGTATAATAACTTCAGTTGGACTTTAAAAAGGGCTGCTTCAGATATGAAATATGCATTCATTCGTTTCCGAATCTTTTCTTCAGGTTGATAAGAATGGATTTTAGAAGGTTTATGTAGCACAATCAGTTAAGTGTTTATAGGTGAAATTTGATTACTAGCACGGTATGTACGCTGTCACCTTCATCAGACAAATGACCAGTGAAACGTACATGTACAGTTGGGAGCAAACTGAACTTGGTAGCCTAGTGTACTGGAGTTAACAAGAAAAGTGAACTGGAGTTAACACAGAAGTGAACTGGAGTGCAATTCAATGTTTTGTCAAGTGCACTTCCTTGTTCACTACGTGTGCAATATGAAGTGCACTAGATACCAAGATAAGTTTGCTCCCAACTGTATACACAAATGTGCAAAATATGCACCAGTTGACAATTACAATCGCCGTCCATTTGGCTACACTATACGTGTATGTACACTTGTTGTACAGTAAGATGAATCAAACCGACAAATCAATTAGCCTACACTTTGTTTAATGCCTGGTGATGTGCAGGAGTCTATTGGCCCCCTCATATCGATTCAGAACTGGCCCCATGTTGCTTATTCGGGTATCTTCCTTTCTTTGACACAAGAACATATTGTTCTCGCTGTATATCCCAATCAATAACTTGATTTGGCTGTACGGTATGGCCAGTTCGTGGGTAAAAAATGCGTCTATTGGTGTCTATTGGTGATTGATATTGAATGTCACCAGGAAAAAAGGTTCAATATCATATCTATTTATTAATGGATGTTGATTATGAAGAGGGGCTGGGTTAAATAATCGCAATTTGCATATTTTACTAACAAAAAGCTGCTTCACTACAGTAGTCTGACAAAGTTTAGGCAAGTTCGTTATTAAAAAACAACAAAAGCACCACAAACGGGTGTGTGTTACGCCCATCGATACAGAGAAGGTCATTAACTCTGTGAAAATTTCTTTGTCATGGTTTTATATTTGAATGCACAACTGTAAAAAATAATAATAAACTTCAGATTACGTTTTCTTTAAAAACTGTAATTTAATGTATCAAACTGTTGAGCGTGCAAAACATAATCACAATATGTATAGAAGTGTCACACACATATAATGTTTAATTAATAACTTGATATCCCAACAATTTCAATACAGAATTTTACATCACAGTACTTAATGTACTTGCATAACCAGTCGCATTAACGTTGGGGGAAATCCGTTCTGAGTAAATGATTTGCGGTATACGGGTTTGGCGGTTTAACGGTTGTCATTACAACGGCGTGTTACTGTACATACTTTAACAATAAACCCAGTCAAATTTTTAGAAGATTAAAAACTGAACAAGCAGATTTCGGGACATGATAGAAATATTGAAAAAGGGTGATAACTCTTTTAAAGTTAGTTAAATCCCAAAGTGAAAGCACTACTTGGTCATAATAGTAAAGCCTGCATGTTTTCAGGACGGAAATCCGAACTCGCAAGACAAGATTTAAAAGCTGGAAAATTCTAAAGCAATAGTTCTTTTTAATAGTGATAAATCATACCTAGTCATGCTGAATCATGGAGGATGATAATTATCAATATTAATATCGCCCATTTTGTTCTTTTATTTCATTAAGTTAACAATTTCTTTTCCTTTATTGGTTTTAAGTGTAAACTACAATTTGGTTGTGGTCTATTAAAGGGGAGATGCGAAGTGCCCAGACTAGTGCGATATTGGCAAGTAAGGCTAACTAACGGTTTTCAATCAAACTAAATATTTTGGATGCTTTAAGTTTGGAGCATACTAAAGTCCTTATATTGCATAGTCTTCTCTGTAACATTTGCTTATTTACCGCTTGTCAGATTAAGTGGCATTTCTGCATTACTGTATAATGTAGTACATGTATTGTCAAATCAAGTGAACCTACGTTACCGAACCACATTCTGAACGTCCTCATATGGCATTCAATCTTGATGGTACAATGAGCTTAAAATATGCAATGTAGCAACATCTACTTAGGCTCTGCTTTCACACAAACCTTTAAAAATGTAATATATTCGACTTCTTAAAAACATGGCGTCAATTGAAATCGAAAGTTTTACTAGAGTTTAAAATAATTTCGAAATCATGTTGTTTCTCAAGGCTATCTGAAATCAAAGAAGGTTGCCCTACCTAACATTTGTTCACAATCATTCAATTTTCAATTGACCGTGACCGCCATTGTGAACTTAAACCAATATTGTGTTGGGCTATTGGTGTTCAAATTTGTGAATTGACATTGCATAATCCATTCCAATTATTGTTTTAGTGTTGATCAAATAAATCACATTGACCTTCATTCAAGGTTAGTTGGGTCAAATTTATATGAGTCTCAAGCAAGTCTTCGCAGCAATCAAAACAACTCAGGTTACGTTTTTGAGCAGTATGAAAATAGGATTAATTGTTATAAATGTTATTGAAATAAATGACCCCAATCGTATTTTAAGGTCACAAAGGTAAAATATGTTAAACTTAAAAAAAAAAATCGTCTGAATAACCATTAGCCCTAGTGTCATAATATTTAAATAATGTGTAGCTAGAATGCAAGTTTATCAATTTTTAAAATTTTGAATGCAGGGTCTACGTTCAAGGTCACAGTTTTAAAGCATAGTGTTATGATTTAGATAGTAGCTAATCTGAAAGGCAGGCTATCATGCTTGTGCAAATAATGATTTTCACATCGTTTCGTAGCCACAGAGTTAATATAGGTTCAAACATTAAGACCTATTTTTCAAGATTGTAAGGCTAAAGAAATATTTAAAATTCCATAATCAACAATAATTTCATAACCAGATTTCCCGGCGATCACTTGCTATACAAGTTGTATATTTGTGTCTGTTGGCCATGCCGATTTTTTTTTTGTCGCTTATTCCTTATGTGTATATCTCGCTGTGAAAACAGCATTATACATTTCAGCTCTCCAAACAAGAAACTACATGTATATATCTCCTGTTACTAGTAGGGTCTGCGGGCCTTTTTTCTAAATTACCTGTATGTAAGGATGGTTTAGTATTTAAGATGATACGTCTGGTCATGCGTTTTGGCTGCTGCAAAAATATATCAGTTATGTAATTCATTACAAAATATGAATTATTACTATAATTGACAAAAGTGTATCATGCAGTTATTGTAGGTTTTCATGCGATAAATGCATGCAGCACATCGCATATGCATACTGCAGAACGCATTTTCAAATGTATTTCTGAAATAAAAAATAGAAGGATTTCGCCAAGGATTAAAATGTGAATCAATATTGATGAATGTACATAAACATAAATTGTTGTTTTTGAGTATAGTCCAATCAAATAATCAATACAACGTTTTTAAGATCAGATGGCAGAACTGAGTCATTACATTCAGTACTTTGATATTTGATGAAAACCAAAGAGGGAAGGGAAAATGAAGATCCAAAAAGTGGGCATTTCCCGTGAATCATCAACACAAGTTTTATATGCTAGAAAGATGAATTATTAAAGAAAATTGTAAGTGTGGAAATTTGATGGAACCCGAGTTTTATCTTGTTGATGCCCTTTTGCATGTGGTTACCTTAGAAGATGCCCAGTTGTGGTATAGTTGTGAAAAAGCGGCATAAGACCTATAACAATATGCCCTGGTATGTTGAAAATGAAAACTTAACGATTTTGTACTGAAATTCGAAATGATGCGAAGTGGGCATCTTTAGCCTGGGGTATCGTTGATGCCCTTTTGTATGTGGTTACCTTAGAAGATGCCAATGCGTAGTATAGTTGTGAAAAAGCGGCATAAGACCTATAACAATATGCCCTGGCATGTTGAAAACGAAAACTTAACGATTCTGTACTGAAATTCGAAATGATGCCCAGTGGGCATCTTAAGCCTGAGGTATCGTTGATGCCCTTTTGCATGTGGTTACCTTAGAAGATGCCAATGCGTGGTATAGGTGTTAAAAAGCGGCATAAGACCTATAACAATATGCCCTGGCATGTTGAAAATGAAAAATTAACGATTTTGTACTGAAATTCGAAATGATGCCCAGTGGGCATCTTTAGCCTGGGGTATCGTTGATGCCCTTTTGCATGTGGATACCTAAGAAGATGCCAATGCGTAGTATAATTTTGAAAAAGCGGCATAAGACCTATAACAATATGCCCTGGCATGTTGAAATAGAAAACTTAACGAATCTGTACTGAAATTCGAAATGATGCCCACTTTAGCCTGGGGTATCGTTTATGCCGTTTTGCATGTGGATACATAAGAAGTTGCCCAGTTGTGGTATAGGTGTGAAAAGGCGGCATAAGAACTTTTATGTTAGATACATTTGAATATCAAACTAGCCCAATATTGCGGCAGCCCAACATAGGGCCAGTCCAATATTGGGCTAGCCCAATATGATATAAGTTACCAACTTCACACTGGTTGATTTCTTAACAAGCGAGTTACTTAGATTGTCTTATTTTAACAACAAACGTATATCGACACTGCCAACGCTTATTGTCGTTATTCCTTATATGGACATTAAACGTTGAAACCATCCCCGCTTAATGTTGGTATGTATGTGGATATCAAGCAGCCATACAATGCAGACTTTAATTAATACTTTAATGTTTCTACAAAGTACTTGTTTATTGAACATTTTCCGTTAGGTGTTATAATTACGTATTCTACATGACCTTTAAATTAGGGTGCTTGTTCTATGATTTAAAATCGTAAGGTCAGTGTTACAGTGCTAGATGTTTTATGTACAAATCAGCGTTTGGTATCAAAGCGATCATAACCAACAGACAAATAAAATGTAAAACAATTAATAATGACATAACAATTTAGTTGTCTTTCAAAAGACATTTATGGTCATGGTGTTGTGATGTCTGTAAGTATGGTGCTATAGTTGTTATACCTAAAAATCTAGTGCTAGAGTTCGTATGTCTATAAGTCTGGTGCTAGAGTTGTTATACCTATACTTCTAGTGCTAGAGTTCGTATGCATATAAGTCTGGTGCTAGAGTTTTTATACCTATAATTCTAGTGCTAGCGTTCGTATGTATATAAGTCTGGTGCTGTAGTTGTTATACTTTCAAGTCTGGTGCTAGAGTTGCTATATCTTTAAGTCTGTTATACAGTTGTGAGTTCTATATGTCTGGTGCTAGAGTCATTATGTCTATACGTCTGGTGCTACAGTCGTGATGTCTATATTGTTGGTGGTAGAGTAAGTATGTCTATAAGTCTGGTGCTAGAGTTGTGATGTCTATATGTCTAGTGCTAGAGTTGTTTTGTCTATAAGACTGGTGCTAGAGTTCTGATGTCTATATGTCTGATGCTAGAGTTCTGATGTGCATTTGCCTGGTGCTAGAGTTGTGATATCTTCATGTCTGGCGCTAGAGTTGTGATGACTATAATACTAGTGCTAGAGTTGTGATGTCTATATGTCTGGGGCTAGAGGTGTGATGTCTATATGTCTGGTGCTTGAGTTCTGATGTTCAGTTGTCTGATGCTAGAGTTGTGATGACTATGAGTCTAGTGCTAGAGTTGTTTTGTCTATAAGACAAATGCTAGAGTTGTGATGTCTATATGTCTGGTGCTAGAGTTAAGATGTGCATTTGTCTGGTGCTAGAGTTGTGAGTTATGTATGTCTGGTGCTAGAGGTGTTATGTCTATATGTCTGGTGCTAGAGTTATGATGTGTATCTGTCTGGTGGTAAAGTTGTGATGTCTATAAGTCTGGTGCTAGAGTTATTATGATGATATGCCTTGTGCTACAGTTGTGAGTTCTGTATGTCTGATGCTGGAGTTGCGATGTGTATATGTCTGATGCTAGAGTTGTTATGTCTATATGTCTGGTGCTAGAGTTGTTACATATAAGTCTGGTGCTAGAGTTGTTATTACTGTAAGTCTGGTGATAGAGTTGTAATGTCTATAAGTCTGATGCTAGAGTTGTGTTGTCTATTTCCCTGGTGCCAGAGATATGGATTTGGTATGTATCTGGTGTAAGTGTCATACATGATGAGTAGGTATTAAGTTTGAGTTATTTAATTTCAATATTTATATTTTAACAACTGATGCACACTTTCATTAGTATCATCCTTGTAATATCATAATTATGTTTTTCCATATTAAAAGTTGTATCAACAAAAAGAAGAGATGGAGATGAAACATTTTAGCTGATGTTTATGATCACTGACACACATTGAATTCCTAACAACAGTGCCTTCTTGTTGCAAAAAATATTAACCCAGCATGAATATAAAACTCCAAATAATTCAAAAATGATCAAAACATGAATGTTGTATATTGATTATAAGACACATGGTAATCGCACCTGGCCACAAAATACAATTGATATGTTAAAACAAGCGGGATTTACCTTTGACTCATGGTCCCTACAACAGAGAACATGTGTTGTTTTTAGGAATCACGGGTTTTTCAGTTTAGAACCATGACTCCTTTCACAGTATACAAGGGTTATATTAGGAACCACAGGTTTTTCACCTTAAAACCATGGCCCCTATCA
>NW_018406714.1:90957-208649 GCF_002113885.1 Mizuhopecten yessoensis | reverse complement strand
AGAATTAAGGTTTGTTAATTGTCGTCCTGTCGGGGCGAAGGAACGATACAACGAGAATTAAGGTTTGTTAATTGTCGTCCTGTCGGGGCGAAAAGACGAAACAACGAAAAGACGATATTTCTACCCCGAAAAGACGACACTAAGAAGTCGCTAATTAGCTCGCCTTTTTCTCGCCTTTTATCATGTGATTTGTCGTCTTTTCGTCTTTTCGGGGCGAAAAGACGAAGAAACGAGATTTAAGGATAACTACTAAATGTCGTCTTTTCGGGGCGAAAAGACGACACAACGAGAATTAAGATTTGTTAATTGTCGTCCTTTCGGGGCGAAAAGACGAAACGACGAGATGGCACATATCAGCCACCGTATGATGTGATCGGTAATACATTGTATGACCGTTATGTTAACACAACTGGACCTTACTTATTGGTTAATTGTGTAACTAGTGAACATTTTATGAGGGTACCAAACATTTTATTAGTGACTAAACAGGGGTTCATCGTAAGACTTGAGGGAAAGACAAGTAATGGTAGAAATGAGCGACTCAACAAAACTCGGTGGTAAATATTTTGGTCAAGGGGGAAGTAACTCGAGAGGCGAGGGAATTTTGGCGCGCTTTTTGGTTAGTGGGTAGGTGCCCGAATATTTTCGTCCATGAATAAAGTTTTTGGCGGTTAACATTTTGCTCTTTGCCTTTTCAGGTAAGTTGCTTATTATGATTGCGATTCAACAAAGCTGATATATACATTTCTTTGTATAAGGTTACACAGAGAATGAATATTGTGCATATTAAGGATACTTTATTGTGTAGACACGGTAGTCAGAAATATGGTGGAAAATCTGACAATGATTTTGTGATAGTAATCCTGGCTGAACATAACTGTTTTACAGATTGAGAACTTTTTTTTATGTCAATTAACACTCATTATGTAAATCTGTAAACGTGTTTATTTTGAGACATTTGAAGTTGTAACTGTTTCAACACTAGCTCATTTGAAAGGGGAGTTCCGTCCATTGTGTAAACGAAATGAGAACGTTCAAGTAATGGAGGAGTTGCCTATCTTGTTCCGATATCCGGAAGTTTCAGATTGTAATCAAAGTAACAGCAAGTTTTATCATCAGCTGAAAGGCTTGCTTGTTGTCGTAATGTTTTGAATGATAGTTCTGTTTAAAATCATATTTATATATGGTTTAATCCAAGTTATAGACAGATTGCTTGTCGTTGTTAAGTATCTACTGTACTGTGTATTAATGTAGGGTTCGTATTTAATCCAATAGCAGTTAAACAAAAGAATAATAAATAATATCAATTTGTGATATTTGTTCTAAATGACGGTTGTCTGAGGAAGATTTCAAGTATCAGATAGTAATGTTGGTATCGCCCTACCCTTATCATACCCTTACTTTTGTCACATCCCTACCTTGTCACACCCTTACGTTGTCACACCCTATCTTGACACCCCACCTTGTCGCACACATACCTTGTCACACCAAACCTTGTCACACCCCTACCTTGCCATACCCTTCTTTGTCACGACCTACCTTTATCACACCGAACCTTGACAAACCCTGCCTTGTAAGACCCTTACCTTGTCACATTCTACCTTTTTACACCCTTCCATTGTTACACCCTTCTCTTGACACACCTAACCCTGTCACACCCTTACCTTGTCATATCCTTATGTTGTCACACCATTACCTTGTCAAACCTATCTTTCTCACTTAATCAATGTCGCTGCCTACCTTTGTCACACCCTACCTTTTCACACTCTTCCTTTATCACACCATACCTTGTCGAAGCCTACCTTTGTCACAACCTTTCTTGTCACAACCCGACCTTGTTGCACCTTTACCTTATCACACCCTACCTTGTAACCCCCTGCCATTGTCACACCCTATCTTTTCACACCCTTATTTGTCACACACTACCTTGTATCACTCTAGCTTGTCACACCCTACTTTTTATCACCCCTTCCTTGTCACACCCTACCTTAGTCACATCCTATCTTGTCACACCATTCCTTGTCACAACTAAACGTTGTTGAACCTTTACCTTATCACACCTTTACGTGTCACACCCTACCTTGTAGCCCCCTGTCATTGTCACACCCTATCTTTTCACACCCTTATTTGTCACACACTACCTTGTACCACTCTAGGTTGTCACACACTACTTTTTATCACCCCTTCCTTTTCACATCCTACCTAAGTCACACCCTATCTTGTCATACCATTGTCTTGTCACAACCTATTTTTGACATTCTTACCTTATAACACCCTTATCTTGTCACACTCTTATCTTTGTCACAACCTACCGTTGTCACACCCTTCCTTGTCACAACAAAACATTGTTACACCTTAACTTTAT
Organism: Mizuhopecten yessoensis; assembly: GCF_002113885.1. Lineage (NCBI taxonomy): Eukaryota > Metazoa > Mollusca > Bivalvia > Pectinida > Pectinidae > Mizuhopecten > Mizuhopecten yessoensis. Next base: position 206,284 of record NW_018406714.1, on the reverse strand, counting down.
CACACCCCTACTTGTCACACCCTACATTGTAACCCCCTGCCCTTGTCACGCCCTATCTTTTCACACCCTTATTTGTCACACACTACCTTGTACCACTCTAGCTTGTCACACACTAATTTTTATCACCCCTTCCTTTTCACATCCTACCTTAGTCTTGTCATACCATTGTCTTGTCACAACCTACTTTTGACATTTCCTACCTTATCACACCCTTATCTTGTCACACCTTTATCTTTGTCACAACCTACATTTGTCACATCCTATTTTGTCCCACCCATACCGTGACACATCAAACATTGTCAAACCCCACTTTTGTCACTAACTACTTTGTCAAACCCTACCTTTGTCACAATCTACTTTGTCACACCCTACCTTAGTCACACCCTATATTGTCACACCATTGTCTTGTCACAACCTACTTTTGACATTTCCTACCTTATCACACCCTTATCTTTGTCACAACCTACATTTGTCACATCCTATTTTGTCCCATCCATGCCTTGACACATCAAACATTGTCAAACCCTTCTTTTGTCACTTACTACTTTGTCAAACCCTACCTTTTTCACAATCTACTTTGTCAAACCATACATTTGACACACCATACCTTGTCACACCCTATCTTTATCACCCCATTACTTGTCAAAGCCCACCTTCGTCACAACCTACGCTGCCACACCCTACTTTGTCACATCTTACCTTGTCACACCCTTACCTTCATCAAACCGTTCATCATTACACCATACTTTTGTCACACCCCTACCTTGTCACAACCTACCTTTTCGTAACCTTTACCTTTGACAAACCCTTTCTTGCCACATCCTACCTTGTCACAACCTTATCTTGTCACACCCTTACCTTGTCAAGCCCATACATTGCCACACCCTACCTACATTTGTCACATCCTATTTTGTTCCACCCATACCGTGACACATCAAACATTGTCAAACCCTACTTTTGTCACTAACTACTTTGTCAAACCCTACCTTTGTCACAATCTACTTTGTCAAACCATACATTTGACACACCATACCTTGTCACACCCTATCTTTATCACATCATTACTTGTCAAAGCCCACCTTCGTCACAACCTACGCTGCCACACCCTACTTTGTCACATCTTACCTTCGTCAAACCGTTCATCATTACACCATACTTTTGTCACACCCCTACCTTGGCACACCCTACCTTTTCGTAACCCTTACCTTTGACAAACCCTTTCTTGCCACATCCTACCTTGTCACAACCTTATCTTGTCACACCCTTACCTTGTCAAATCCATACATTGCCACACCCTACCTACTTTGTCATATCCTACCTCGTCACACTCTACCTTGTCACACCCTTATTTTGTCACACCCTTATCTTGTTACACCCTTACCTTTATCACACCCTACCTCTGCCACACCCCGATCTTGTCACACCCATATATTGCCACACCAAACGATGTAACACCCTTATCTTTGACACACCCTTCTTTGTCAAACCCTACTTACATCATACTTTTGTCACATCCCTACCATGTCACACCCTACTTTGTCACACCCATACCTTGTCACAACAAATCTTGACACACACTTACCTTATTCATACCTTTCTATGTCAAACCCTACCTTTGTCACACCCTACTTTTGCCATACCCGTGCCTTGTTGCACCCTTCCTTGTCACATCCTGATCTTGTCACACACTTACCTTTGTTACACCCTAACTTTGTCACACCCCTACCTTGTCGCAACCTTACCTTGTCAAACACTACCGAATGGTTAATTTAATTCACAAAGATAAATATTTTACTATATCAATAAGTGTACGGCTCCAAGACTGCCGAATGGATATGCGTTAACACCAGCATAAGTAATAATTGGTATACTGTTTTGTATATTGTAATGTTGAATTATTTCAAAGTGACTGTTTATCTCTGTGATGTGATAACTAATCGTGCATGTGTCTGTCTTGATAAAGGGGACTTTCTCGAAAATTTTACAAATTCCTTTGTCTGTACTGTCGCTTTTACTTCTTTGCTTATATATATTTCTTTAATTTATACGCAGCCAATCAACAGTTGTTTGTTCGGATCCAGTGCCAATATTGGACCATACTGTCGGTATTATTTATTATACATAAACATACACTTGCCTCTATATCATAGAAGTTTGAATGATATTTACAGACGAACACTTAATTCGAGGGGACAACATCATGACAACAAGTCTCAAAAACTTTCGTGTCTTCAATGAGACGTGACATGTCCCGTACAAATGTGATGGGTGTAATACATACAGGTCTCCAGTATGGTATTCAGTTTGAAGCAGATTAAAAAGTAAATAAAATTTTGAAAAGAGTATACAATAAATAGAATCTGATACATCATTTTTCCATATGATACAACGTATCACCCCTCGACAAATATCGCCAATTGAGTCTCGAACTGATACGGGGTATCAATTGGAAAAAAGCCATTTGTCATTATTTTTATCACCCGCTTTCGCCGAAATAGGGGATAGTAATTTGGGTATGTCCGTCTGTCCGTCTGTCTGTCACGCTTCGGATCCGTGCAATAACTGCAACAAATGTTAACCGATTTCCCTCATACTTAGTAACAAGGTTAAATGCCTTAAGTGCTCGGCCAAGATCGATGACTACTTTCAGCGGACGTTATTTAAGGGGAGTTATTATGGCCCCTTGAATAACGAAACACGTCACAATCTGCCGTTTGCGTGCAATAACTGAAACACATGTTAACCGATTTTCTTCAAACTAAGTAACAAAGTTTAAGGGCTTGGTCAAGTTCGATGACGGAGTTATGGCCCCTTGATTAACGAAAAACGTCATTGTCTGCAGTTTCCGCTTAATAACTCGAGCAAATAATAGCCAAATTCCTTCAAAAATGATAACAGTGTGTGTGTTCCTCTGTCTTTCCACCCATCTCAGGCACTCTTTGGTTTTTATGTGATAATTGCTGCAGATATTGTGCAGATATTCCAACCAAATTCCGTATGGACATCCGACTCATGCTAAGGTTGCCAATTGATGTGATTTGTGCATACTTACGGATAATTAATGAGGTTAGTAAATTATGATGGATTAAACGATTAATTTACACCGTGATACCTACATGTTCAATAAAAAGTCTAACTTCTTTGTAAGGCTTTCTTTTCTTAGAGTTTCAAGCTATACATTATGTCTCAACAGCACGATACTCACATGTTTAAACCTAACCTCAGTAATGTTTACCTACAATATGTCCTGCAAGCGGGGGATATAAATTCCACGAATTTGCGTGTTCTATTTTAACCAAACATATTAAAAATAAAGACGTATGGGTAAAATGGTAACATTTGCCCCATCGATTATGTTGATAATTACATCGCTATTCCGTCGTACTTCATTTTATGAAATAGCAAATTATTTGCGATTACCATCCTGTTTATCGAACTCGGACTTGAAAACAAAATATCAACAGGCGAATTACAACTACATTTAATGTACTAATAGAAAGATTGAACAATGGTACTTCCGAGTTTATTTAAGTTATATTCAATAAACAGTTTAAATATGGTGGAAGAACTGTCATCAAGTCACTACGTTTTCTCTTAAATTTCTTAATATCTACATTCTACAAGAAGAAATAAAAATCCTTCCAACTAATTATTGTTTAGGAGTATAGCAGTGAAGTCATCAATCGGTTTATTATTAGAAAAGTTGTTGATAGAAAGATAGAAAAATTAGTTGTGCATGATAAAATCAATTTCCCACTGCCTTAACAGTTAGGATTTGTAAAAGAAATGGGTTCACACATCCAATCTTTGCGTTAAAGGAAACGGTAACATTATTCAATATCGCCTTCCTTGACATTGAAAAAGACTTAGACAGTATATGTTTTATACATTATGTGAACTGATATTTTTGAAAGTCATAGCTCCTATATGGACACAAAGTATGTATCCGCGCAGAAAGATGAACATGGTGACTACAAAAACACGAGATACGTTGGGTTGGCTAAAACGTCTCGAGCGCGTTCTGATGAATATTCTAAACAGAAGTAAACCTTGTATTTTGTTGGTTTGCTGATGCATGCATGATATCTCCTATTATATTCAGCCTGCAAAATGTGTTGAAATTAAGGGTCATGAACACACGCCTTCAAATTGCAATTTAAAATATAACGCTCTGAACTTGCCGTTACAAGCTATTCTAGAGAGTGGAAATAAAATTAAAAACATCGGAAAGAGTGATTTACAAAGGTATTGTGATTTCAAATATAAAACATCTCAAAATGCATCGAAAGGGCATGTGGAAAATTACAGAAATGTTTCCTCTTACTTTGGGATACTGTCTTTCGTTTTGGGACATTATTCCAGTTGCGTGATTTTTTTCTCGGTGTAATGTACACGTGGGAGATATTGGGAGAAGCACGCGACAAATGTAAGGTAACACAAGTGAAATGATGTCGCATTCTGAAAATTCACCTTCCGACATCACCATAAATAATTGTACAGGCTTACATGTATATCTCGTAGGTCCGACATCTTTGGAAAGCTTGTAACTTGTGTTGATGCCTCTGATATACAAGGACATTAATCATTGGATTTTGAAAGCATTTGTCAGACAGATACATCCAAAATACATAAATAGTTATTAAAAAAACAAAGACACGGAAATGTTTTTGATAAATGACTACCACGCCTTACAAATATTGTCTAGGGAATTTTTGAACAGCTTTATCTAATATGAGTGTTTCCCAATCAATGTTGCATGGAAATACACATTGAGAAATGAGATTCCTAAGATTCCTGAACAAAACTGGAAAGATGTGTATCGAGACCGACATACCTTAATCGTTGTCGCAAGAATTATTCCGCATAAACACGAGAAGTATATTGGATTTTTAATCAAACTTGAAAAACTACCCATTAGCAGTTGTATGTGTAATTCGTGTATATAACATGTTAATGGCTTCGTGAAAATTATAGTAATAGATTATCGTGTTTGTTTTGATGCAAGCGATGCTTTGTAGACATACAATAGTATAATTACTTCCGGTTATACACAGCTTCTATATATCAAACGATGATGGCAGACTTCTAGATTTCTTACCTAAATAGGAAACTATTGTATCAACGGTGGATCCTGGACGTTACTTCTGGTAGAATCGGCAAAAAAAAGTCTACAAAACAAAGTTACATATATGCATATTTCATATATACAGAGACAATAGACGATGTGTGGAAGTAGGATATGCCACAAGGACAATTTATACGCTATACTGTTTATACAGAAACAATATACCATTGAAACAGATACGATAACCATGCATAACTTGCACAAGGATGATATTTCATGTAAATAGAGAAAATATACAATGTTCACAAGGGCATATTATATTCAATGTATAAAGGGAAGATGTTCCATATTTACAGGATCTACATAGACGATATACAATTGTGTGCATAGCATTGCATTGATGATTTGCATAAAAGATAGAAACGGGAACACTTGTTGTCTTAAAACGTGAAACTGGATATCAAGGTGGCTTGCATTATTTGTGCGATTCGTCGTTGCGTACTTGCGCTCTAGAAAGAAGAGATTTAGCAGCTTTTTATTTTCGTTGTTACGTCCTGAAAAGACGACAAATCTCACACAATAAGACATGACGAGAAAAACGGGTCGCTAATGAGCGTGCGTTTCTTAACGTCTCGTATGTGTTTTTCATATTTTTGTCTTATCGAAAAGCCGAACGACTTGGATATGTACATATCAGTTACTGTAGTAAAGATGGCCTATTGCCAGGTTTTGCTGACTTGCTGGTGATGAACCCGCTGACTAGGTAGGTGAAAACAATTATCTTTAACGATTTAACCATTAAAGTTGGTCTGACGCGTGAACCATTACTGATCATACCGCTTTCACGTGCAAAGCTATGGACATGTATTGGATAGTTATATCCATGAGGCAATTATGGTCTTGAATCAAGAACATCTTCACGCTCTTTATGTTTAGACTCGCTATACCCATGATATATATGGGTCGTCAAACATGTGTATATTCAGCAACTGGAGACAAGTTTAAACAAGTCCAAGTCAGTGCAGTTGTTTTCATGTCCTGTAAAATATACTCTAGTAACATATTTGTAATACAAACGAATCAAAAATGCATTAATGTTACACGACAGTGTGGACTTCAGCGCGACATACCTTGTTTACCGGTATAAAATAGAGATTATAATGCACGTTTCAGCAGTAGGACATTCGCGTGACTGGCGGTGGAACATGCACGTAAGTCGAATTAAGTAGGGTATATGCGCGTGACTGGCGGTGGAACAAGCACGTAAGTCGAATTAAGTAGTGTCTATACACGTGACTGGCGGCGGAACATGCACGTAAGTCGAATTCAGTAGGGTCTATACACGTGACTGGCGGTGGAACATGCACGTAAGTCGAATTAAGTAGGGTCTATACACGTGACTGGCGGTGGAACATGCACGTAAGTCGAAATAAGTAGGGTCTATGCACGTGACTGGCCATGGAACATGCACGTAAGGCGAAGTAAGTAGGGTCTATGCACGTGACTGGCTGTCAGACTTGAACAGGCCGGATTTGGTACTGACATGAACACAGTCAGATGACAACCATTGCTTGGTTCCTTCAACATCTAGATACATTGAACCTTTGCGGGATCCAGTATGTCATGTTATTCAACAAAGTGATACTGGCAAACTGCTTAGATGCATAATCAAAATTCTTTGACGGTAACGTAAACAATGTCGGCTTCGTTAATAATCATTCGAACGCATCATCCATGAGCTGTGTGACAATGTACGAATTAACATGACGATCATTGCAATGGATAAAATGTTACAAGGGCTTCTCACATTACTTTATTTATAATTTAAAAGCTATGAAAGGAAGACAAATATTGTTGTTCACTGTGGATTTTTGTAAAGGGCCTGTTTCCAGTAATGTTAATTCTCCATAGGAGCCTGCCCCCGTATAATTTCTTATCTAGCTCAACTACTGTTTTTTTTCTTTTCCGATGAATAATTTTACACCTTTCCGACACCCAGATTTCATAATTTCAGTGAAAATGTATTTTTATAAAGTTGTCAATTTCAGCATCAAAGACATAAGTTCATAAATAAAAGAAGGTTATCTCGAAATTGTAATTCGCAACATAGTATAAATTTCTTTTGATAAATATTTCCAAGACATCGTGTTTATTCATAAAACATAAAAAAAAATATGCTCGGATGAAAATGCACTTGCAGTGACACAATTATTGAGAAAAATGCCATAAAATTGCAATTTTCTCCCGTTATATAGTTTTGGATGCAAATTTCCATCAGAAAATCGGATAGAGCTTTACTTGTTTCATATGTGTACCAAAAATCAGCTAATTCCATGTGGTGGAACGTTCTCATATCGCCGCCTGAATGTGGTTGTAAATTGAAAGAAAAGGGGAAATGAGTAACAACCTTGTCTGAAACCCTATTATATAGCTTATTATATACAAACTTTTATATTGAATATCAGAGCGGATATTTTCATGACAGTTTTATGATGTGTAACGACTAAATAAACAGTATCGATATAAAGATTTACACTGAGGACACCCTGATACATGAATACTGTTCTATCTCAAGTTGTCCTCTTCTGAATTTTCTGATCGTGTGGCCTTGTACATTTATCCGTATCTTCTTGTCTTTGTCTATACGTTTACGGAATCATTGACTCGACGCTAGCTATTCTTGTCTCACTTTCCTTGTTTTATTGTCCCATCTCCAAAGCGTTGTGGCTCTGTCAGGGTTGGGACCCTGACTTGTCTCACTTTCTTTGTGCCTGCCGACCACGCCACATCGAATAGATAGATTATCCATATGAAATACTTTATTTTGTTCTAAGTAATCAATCAATTCTGCGCTTCTTGGAGGTATTGAATGTGATTTATTATATTGTCTTGTTATTTTGTGTAATTAGTTGTTCGTTATTTATCACACATTTTCGCATAATTGTACCAAACTACTAAGTATTAGCTGTTTACAGCAATCATCGGTGGCTTGCTATTTTGTTACTTTATCGACGCTTCATAAACCAATCGTTATTGTTTCAAGATGGAGGGTAAATGTGTTGGAGAAGGGTGTCAAGTATACTTCAAGAAACGTAGTGGCAATAAGAACAGAAGTGCACGCAATGTAAATAGTCCACAATATAAATGGCTCCTAGATACGCTGGTGCAACAAGGATTGATGTCAGCAAAGGAACAAGCACTTATTTGCCAGAAGTGCTACATGAAGTATCTTCGGAACAAAAATCAGCCTGAACCTGAACCCGAGCAGAACCAGGAAATAGAGGAAGAAGACGACTCCCCGTCCCATATCCTGCCGTTGCTGACCCTTCATGATCTTTTGAATGGATCATCTTCACACAAAAAATGCTGTCTCTGTCTTGTTACCTTTGCAAGAAATGGAACAAAATCATCAGTCTTACCAAAACGTGCAAGACATCACCTGATCTATTCACACAAACTGTGGTGTCCCACCTCATCCCGCGTCTGCTCCATTCACCTTATTGGTAACGACTTAGATCCGTCTACAGAGGTTGTCCTTGATGGTAGAGGTTCCTTGGAATCTCAGTTACCATCAAAATCGTCCGAAATCATTAATGACCTCCTAGAGGTGTCGCACGTCCTTTCACAGAACCAGTCTGCGTTTACAATAAGCTTTTCTTCTCTTGATGACTCGGCATGCATGGCCTGGACAGGTTGGTCCAAAGATCAGTTCCTCGAAATCCACTCGCACTGTTCCCCATATCTTTCATCTGGTATATATACCAAGACTACACACGATGCTCTATTACTGTTCTGGGTAAAACTGAAAACCGACATTTCCTGGAGTCAGTGTTCTTCTCTTTTTGGAATTTCCAAGTCAAGTGTGTCCAAAACTTTCCACTCCATAGTACAGGCATTAGACACATCGATAGTCCCACAATTTCTAGGTCCGGATCACTTGACAAGAGAACAGTTGCTCGGGCACAATACTGTCTTTTCAGAAGCATTTTTTGGAGATAAAGCCACTGCCATATTAGATGGCACCTATATTTATATCCAGAAAAGCTCCGACCACAAGCTCCAGAGAATGTCCTACTGTGGCCAGAAGAAGAGAAACTATCTCAAATTCATGAGCATCGCCTTACCAGATGGCTACATTCTGGACACAGTAGGACCATTCACTGGCAGCGAAAATGATGCTACAATTACAAAAAAAGTCATGGACAAGCTAGTTACTTGGCTACAACCAGACGACAACGTTGTCGTTGACCGAGGTTTTAGAGATGTCCTACCAGTTCTCGAAGCCTCTGGCCTCAATGCTAGCATGCCGTCATACCTGAAACCCGGTCAAAGTCAACATTCTGACGTCCAAGCAAATCTTGACAGAACTATCACCAAATCGAGGTGGATTGTGGAATCCTATCATGGTCGTCTGAAACACTGGACGTTCTTCCGAACGCAATTGGTGTCTAACAGCTTTATCAATGTCATCGAGGCTTTGCTTCGAACCGTCACAGCCTGTCTGAATGGTATTAGAGGACCGATCTACCAGAGATCTCCAGAGAGAGATGCCAAAGATAGGCTAATGGCTGAACGTATGAAGGACCGTTTGACAACACCGAATGGTTTAGCTCAGAGAGTCAAGACAGATCCGGATCTATCTAGACGGGCAAGGTCCGAGTTTGTCAAGATGGATGCATCTTCCGTACTGTTTCCCCGTCTCGATCTTGATTACTTGAGAACCATTACGTGTGGAACGTATCAGATATCTCTGGCTCCTGGTTACATCGCCGAACATTTAAGTGATGACGGAGACTATGAGGTGTGGCTTTACCAGCACTCCCCAGACCTTCTCCGATGTCAAATACATTCTCGACACAAAAGCCAAACGAAATATAACGTTTGGATACGGTTCACCGTTTCACCCGATGTTGAGGCCCCAATAAAGGACTACTACTGCCAGTGCCCAGTTGGAGAGAGAACGATGGGAATGTGTGCGCACATCTCCAGTATCTTGTACTACCTTGGGTATTACAGGACGCTGGAAAACCCTCGACCATTACAACCACAGGTAAAGAAATTCCGACAAAACTTGAAATAGTTTTCCATGCGGCAACGGAGTGCATATGTCGAAAGTATGTTTGGGGCTCGATATGAAAGATCCCCGTTACCATGTGACTAACCAAACTTATAAATATAGGTATTATACAATCGCCCGTAGCTATGAACACTCCCGTAAATGCGAAAACCAACCAAAATCATAAGGAACACGTTTTGTTTGTTGTTCTGTCTATTTGTCAGCCAATGTCTTCAACCACGGGGACTTGTGAAGTAGCCATCTTGGATTTTTTTTATGAAAAAGTGTTTCTCTCACTTTTTTTCATATCTGTGTACATATTCTCAACATACCGAGCAAATACTCTCGTTTTTTTGTTAATTATCTAAAGAAAGTCGAAAATCGGCAATTCAACCATAGGCTAATTCAACCCAACATTTGAAAATGTTCCACCACTTACATTTTGATGATTTTTCCTCTCATCAATAGCATATTACGTACTGTTTAATAGGATAAAAATTGGTTTGCATCCAACGCCCATAAAAGGGTGTATTCTCTAAAAAACACAGTTTTTGTGTCTAAAATGTTATCATCGAAAATGGCATTTTTGAGATTGTTTCTTCCATAAAACAGCCAAATGGCGCGATGGAAACATGATTTTTTGTCACAATCATGCCATGAATGTATTCTTTACGGTGACCATCATTTGATTAGATTTTCATTTATATTTTACATAACATGCACATTTTATCAACACTTAGACAGCTTCTGAAAGGTACAATTTTGAGGAGCCATAAAAAACAAACCAAGTGACCTAAATCTTTATACTTTATAGATTTGTGACCACAACGGCATGGGCAATGCACCGCCAACAGGAAATTTGAATCAGAGAAGGGGCCGTTTTGGAAACCGGCCCTTTGCACATATATCGATGGGATTTACTGATTTTACAATATACACATGTATATAGCTAATTAATGTTGTCGTTGCAAAATAAATGATGTTTTTCGCTGTTCCTGGCAGATAAGTCCCTTTTTTTTTTAGCTTTGTAACATTATCTTATAACTTAAAATATTCCACATGTAAAACTGACTTGCCAGATAGTAATTGATTTGTTACCATGTTTGTGGTCTCTAAGTATTTGTTTTGGTAATGACAGGTCGATTATAATGAATATATAATTCTGACTATTAAAGACAGGCCTAACTATTCCCTTTAGGCTGCATATATTTGTACTGTTTTGTTTATCATATTTTTGTTACGGTACAGTACTTCCATGGCTGCCCTTCATAACAGTACATAGTCATAAATACTAGTTGCACGCGAAGTCGTGGTATACATGTAGCTGTGTCTAATCGAGTATACAGGTCTCATTTTTAGAAAAAAGCACTGATGCATTTTTGAAACCTTAACAAGCTTTATATTATTGAATCAATTCGTGTAAATAATTCTGTTTGATTATTTGTAACGAATGTGTATTGTGATTTTAACGGCAAACGTGTTCCTGCTATTACAAATAGTACACCAAATGAATACCAGCTGGAAGCGACAAGTCTAGCGTATTTTTTTCCCTCAGCGATCTTATAAACAGTCACTGTTTATATTTACATGAAGATCAAAGAAGGAAAAAAAGTTCATTTACTTTTGACAGTTATTGTTTAGTCGAAATTAAAAACAAAAACGTTTTCTCTTATTAATAAAACATTCAACTAAAGTAAGTGACATTGTTAACGTTGACAGTAACGATAAATGGTTCACAATGTTACTGTTAACCAACAAAGAATTACTGACAACAAAGTTATATCAAACCTTACTGTTAACCAACAAACAATTACTGACAACAAAGTTATATCAAACCTTACTGTTAACCAACAAACAATTACTGACAACAAAGTTATATCAAACCTTACTGTTAACCAACAAACAATTACTGACAACAAAGTTATATCAAACCTTACTGTTAACCAACAAACAATTACTGACAACAAAGTTATATCAAACCTTACTGTTAATGTTGACAACAAAAGTTATTACCCAATAGTCTATATAAATTATAATTAGTCATCTTTGACTGTTTCTGGCTATTTGTCCAACATCGGCTGTAGGGGTGAAACAGTAAAAATTAGTACCCAATAGTTAATATAATCTTTTTTTTTTTTTTTTTTTTTAATTTTCAAGATTTTCAGAACATGTACATTATACAGAACATCACATCAACACATATCCACACATTCACACATATCAACTTTTGAAGTTATCCTCCTCCTCATCCTCATCACCATCCTCATCATCATATAACGGATACTACAATCAAAATCGTTTCGGCGTCAACAAGCCGTATTCAAAAAGAACACGCCCACATACCGAACGGTTGTTTCAGCGTGTCACTCACTGTATCTGGCTCTTCGATTGGTCTATAGAATGTTTGAGGTCAGTGTCGTCCTTGATTTCAGAAGCAGTGTGCAACATTGTATCTTTTTCGGAGACTTGTTGTTTGTGCGCATTGTCAACTTGAGATAACGCATACACGTTTATGGAAATGTAAAATGTACATTGCATGTACATGTTTCAAGCCATGTGTCATGACTTGAATGTTTCGTTGAATGTGGACCTATCCACATTTTCGTGAACTGTAATGGTATTTATGATTACAAGAGGGCAAAAGGAAGAATATTGAACATGCTGGAAAGCTGTCCATACCGGCCGCTGCACTGAAAAGTAATACAGAACGGTGCAAGATTCTACAACTCGTTCACTTAAATAACTTACATAGCTGTTTAAATATATTTAAAAATTATATAATAACAATGATATGCACGTAACGATGACATTTTATTTTATAATAAAAGTAAGTGTACAATCGGCCCAAGAAACTGTCATTCAATGCAAAGAAGTACTTTTATGCATACAGTTTTATTTGAGAATACTTTTCATGACAATTAAACTGTATAAAGCTTTATCGGCTGCTGATTATCGTTACATGAACAATTTAAAGGTAAGAATAATTACCAAAACAAGTCTTTCCTGATTTACGTACCGTGCATCGCTATTTATTTGGATATCATTTTCAAAGGTCTATTTTATCAAAACTAATGGAGTTTGGAGAAGAAATTTAATCAGAACCCTCGCTGACTCTAACATATTTCAACTATGCATATTTTCTGCCGATATTTATCGTTTATCGCCAAATATTCGCCAAAATACCGGAGTTGGCCCTTCCAGGGTACAGTAACGCCGGTTCAAAAGCCTACGTAACTCTGGTGGTATTTCGCGTTCTTTTTATAGAACCACGCGCCCGAAATATCAAATTGTGATAAAAATGAAAAGTGCATAACATCAATTTATGAAAAATGAACAAACATTTTTGGAATTGATAGTATAGTATTGTATAAAGAACATTGATATTTATCTAAAAAGTGTCCCGATTTGGGTAAAGTGACGTTAAATAACCTGTGTGCCGATAGTACATTGTGTACCCACGAATGTCAGCTGCAGTGTTACTCTCGATGGAGCGTATCCATGGAGATAATTCCCCGGAAGTTTATACCTAGTTGTTTTCGTTTTTATTAAGTTTTTGTTCAATATTGAATACATATTGCAATTACAATTGAACTAGGTTTTATCAAGACAGGAAATACTTATACCGGCAAATATATGCTGCCGGTATAAAAAAACAAATCATGCAATTTTTGCATATTCTTACACTTTCGTGTGGTTGTATATGTTGTGAATACATTGTATATATAGGCAATCACAGGGACTTGACACGTTCCTATGACCCAGCATGAAAGGTGTTTTTTTTTCATTTTGGGTTATACAAATGTAGGAACGTGTCAAGTCCCTGTGTACGCAAAAATCATGTGGATATGCTCAACGAAACAGTCTAATATGGCAATTAATTGATATAGATATATATGTATGTAGCTTGAAACATTTACAAATATATTTAACATTTGCATGTAAACGTTACATAAGTCAAGCGAATGAGTTGTTACCTTTTCAGTGCAGCGGCAAGTATGGAGAGCTTTCCAGCATTTAAATATTCTTCATTTTGCCCTCTTGTAATCATAAATACCAGTATAGTTTTCGACAATGTGGATAGGTATACATTCAACGAAACATTCAAGTCATGACACATAGCTTGAAACATGTACATGCAATGTAAATTTTACATTTCCATATACGTGTATGCGCAATCTTAAGTTGACAATGCGTGCAAACAACAAGTCTCCGAAAGAGATACAATGTTGTACACTGCTTCTGAAATCAAGGACGACACCGACCTCAAACGTTCTATCGACCAATCGACGAGCCAGATGCAGTGAGTGACACGCTGAAACAACCGTTCGGTTTGTGGGCGTGTTCTTTTTGAACACGGCTTGTTGACGCCGTAACGATTTTGATTGTAATTTGTGAACCGCTTTGAGACGACCTACGAACTAGGTTGTGATAAAGTGGTATATAAGAACATCCAATTATTATTATTATTATTACCAGCTAGCCAGTAATAAGATTTATATATATATATTAAATGCCGCCGTGACTATTCTCCATAATTATGTGTATTGAAGATTTAAAAGAAACTGTGGTTAGGTATACATGTAGCAAACAATAGTGAAATCAAGTCTTTTTTTTTTTATAAAAGCACTGGATAAAGTCTTGAGTGTAATCATTCCAACAGAACTCAAAATATAAGAAGTGCATTTTATAAACTGATTTTCTATCCATATAGTAACAGTGATAGATACCTAACCCCTGGGCCTGGAAAGTTATCCCAAGCATGTACTTTCTTTGAGGAAGCACTGTATAAAGTCAAGAGTGTAATCAGTCCAAGAAAACTCAAGATATTGTGCATTAGTGCATTAAACAGATTTTCTATTTATAGTGACCCATTGACCTTTGACCACTGGACCTGAAAAGTTATCCCAAGCCGGCACTTTCTTCCAGGAAGGACTCGATAAACACTGAGTGTAATCAGTCCAACATAATTCGAAATACAGTATACAAACTGATGTTCTATTTATAGTAAGTGACCTTGACCTTTGATATCAAAGGCTGAAAAGCTATCGAAAAGCTTAAGCAAACATTTGTTTACACTGGATAAAGTCCATGTATGCACACACACAAAGTTCTCCACTTAAAGTTGATAAGTTGACTTTAATATTCATATGTTTTTTTCTGTATGTTATTACCATCTCCGTAACATATTGGATGAAGTTGCTAAATGTTTAAATTAAATCAGTTGATAATTTTCTATATAAAGCTACAGTGACCTTGGCCTTGACCTTGGAACCCTGAAACACAACAATGTCCGAAGTATACTCATACTTGACCTTTGCATAAAGTTTGACCAAAATCCATGAACAAATGAAGTTGCTAAGTATTTAAATTGAATCAGTTGTTGATTTTCTATATATAGCAACAGTGACCTTGGCCTGACCTTGTAACCCTGAAACACAAGGGTACACCCATATTTAACCTATGCATAGAGTTTGACCAAAATCTGTGAAAGAATAAAGTTGCTAAGTGTTTAAATTGAATCAGTTGATGATTTTCTATATGTAACAAGTTTGACCTTGACCTTGGATCCCTGAAAAATAACGACTTATGAAGTATACTCATATTTGACATTTGTATAAAGTTTGACCAAAAAATGTCAAAGAATGAAGTTGCTAAGTGTTTACATTAAATCGAGACGGTACGCGACGGGACGGGATGATTTTCTATATATAGCAAATGTGACCTTGGCCTTGCCCTTGGATCCCTGAAATACAAAGATGTCCGAAGTATACCCATACTTGACCTTTGTATAAAGTTTGACCAAAATCTGTCGATGAATGAAGTTGCTAAGTGTTTACATTGAATCGGGATGCGACGCGACGGGACGCCGGACGCCGCACCAGGGCAAAAGCTCACTTGTCCTTGGCAGGTGAGCTAAAAACAGATAGAAGGACAGACAGACGTAAAATCTGATTACTAAAGATGTGCAGGGGTTCTAACAACAAATTGTGTAATTGGATTGGAGAATCCCCCTTTGGGATCCCACACCTCCCCCTAGGGAGCCATAGTATTATGAGAGAGACCCTCTGTTAAACGGCATTCAGTCTTCTTAACCAAGTAATGCTTCAGACGATTGGTTTAAAAACATCATCTAGCCATACAGAAGGACTTCAAAGGATGTACTGTATCAGGTGATGTGTGTCCTCGCAACAGCCAGGGTCATATGAGGACGGGTGTCACCTTTAGAAGAAAACTGCAATTCGAAGGAAGTGCATGAGTTGACGGAAAAAATACAGTTACTTATAAGAATTTTCTGTGTGCAAAGGGCTTTAACTCCAGAAAAAATAGAACATTGACACTGGATTTTAACTCAAACTGTAATCCATTATACATGTATACTAAAATGCAGATAATGTCGAAAACAGTTAATTATGATAATTTCCTATTTGGGAAACAGTCAAGATCCTCAGTGATTAGTTCACGAAAGCGGAGGTGACGTTAGTGGTCTTCAACATCCAGTAGCAGACGGAATTGATAGATCGGCGCGGTGAAATAGGTAAATATATAAGTTTATCAACGGATATTTTGCAAAATGTCTTGGTCAAATTGTTTAGCGATGAAAGTATTAGCTCGGGGAGCGCATTTTATCCGCCCGGGGTGCGATATGGCAATAGGATTGCAACGGATCGGGGATCCATATGGGCCGGGGGCTCAAGATTGAAGATGGCGCTGATCAGGCCATGCTTTCAGCCCGAGGGGCTAGAATTAAAATAATGAGCAGGGGTTCAAAGAAGAAAGTTTAGGTAATTTACTGTGATAGAGAAATGTTGTTATTACTTTATAACTTTAGAAATATGAGCTCAGTGCACTCGGAAGGGTCACGACATTATGCATTACGACCCGGGGTGTTTTTTTTAGATAACTACTAGAATCTGAAGCGAAGACTCTTGGAAATTGGGAATATTTCAGACTGCCAAATTTGAGAAGAAAATAAATAAAATAAATAACAGCTGTGAGTATTTTTCAATATTTTGTTTTTAGTACATTTGTTCCCGTATGTAACCATCAAAGACAGATCGTAATAAGTCTATATAAATTATAATTAGTCATGTTTGACTGTTTCTGGCTATTCGTCCAATTTCGGCTGTAGGGGTGAAACAGTTAAAACTGTTTTCCCTGTCAGAGCGAGCTGTTACCCGGCGCGAATTTGATTCGCAGCAATCCCCCCTCGAGAGTCCCGTTCAAGCGTTTCGATGACCGCGACACAGTGTTGTTTACGCAGACGAAGCAATGCAAGGGCGAGTCATCATTACATACAGCATTGATACTAATGTGTATTTGGTAATAAAACAACTGTTTCAATGCTATTTGGGGGACAGTCAAAACTACCATCCCTCGGTAGGAGGGAGCCCTGTGGAACTGTTTGGTAGCAGTGTACAGTAGAAATGGCCCGACTCTGATAAACAAGGCACATGTCGAGGAAATATAAACATAGCGGATTTACCCTACACAACACATGTATACATGTATATATATTTGTAAACTGCATTACATTTACAATACATATAAAGTACTGAGAAGTGTATAAACCTCTTTTTTCTATGTATGTCATGTGTGTGAAAACCATGGTTACCACATAAAAAATTACCAAAGAATGTCAAAAAATGCTATTTTTGACCAAATTTTTTTGCAATTTTGCGTCGTGTGCTGTTGTCAAACTTTAACCTCCTGTAAAGCTAGCTTTTCATGTGTAGGCACTCTTTCGGATAATGGCCAAAATTTTATTCTCGAACCAAAAAAATCTTCTTTTTTTTTTTTTTACAAATGTGAAGCTCACATAGCCCACTTCATCATGCTTATACCAATTTTAGTACAGTTTTATTTTTATAATTGTTTTACATATCATTATACAGGGGTTAGCCATTTAACAAAAATATCACCCATGGCCACAACCCTCTACTGTATACTGCTACCTTTGTCCTCGGCCTAGCGGTCTCGGGCAAACAGTTCCCCAGGGCTTCCCCCTACCTCGGGATGATAGTTTGGACTGTTCCCCAAATAGCCATGAAACAATTGTATACTGTTTCTGGCTGTTTTTCCAATTTTGGTTGTAGGGGTGAATCAGTCCATGATGTTATTCATTTATGTATGGTCGTTGATGTATAGTCATTGGTGTATTGTCGTTGATGTAGAGTCATTGGTGTATGGTCGTTGATTTATAGTCATGTATTTATGGTCGTTGATGTATAACTGTATGTAGGTGTGTGTTTCTGTAAGTTCCCTAGATACGCGTGTCATGTTGTATGTACGTTAACATTATACAAACCAGTATTCAGTTGTTGTATTTTCAAACTTTGTAAGTCTCACTTGTCAATATCATCATAATAATTGCACTTATACAAACTGATATTATCTGATTATTATGTCAAACTGAATGTTTAACGCATTTTGAGAAATCTATATGAACCTGTTTATGCACATATGTACCCTCCTTCTTACTCCCCAATGTTTACCCAATTGTGATCCGGTAATGTTTTTATGCTACTATGTCATGATAACAATCGTCTATCTTCTCTTTATTCTTATATTCAATCCACTTCCTACCCTCTCTCTGTGCTTCTTTCCGAACACCTGTCCTATCCTGACCTCTATGACACGTGTGACCCCACCCCATCTGTTATTGCCGAGTGTGTAAACGTGTACACCTATACCGATCGCCGTCAAACAACAGTGTTAGTTTTTGACGACTATGGGTAATGATATAATGTCATATCGGGCGGCGATCGGAAGTTTCTACCATCGCACACACGGTGTTCTGGTAAATAGTCATTATACTTTTTATATTAATCTCCACAGTGTAGGCAAGGTGTAATATATGTGTTGTCGAAATGTATTTATGCTATATGGTTCACACAGTCTAGTATTATCAATAACTCAAATGTTCTTCTTATCCTACACCTACTCCTTCTCTCATGTAACGATGTCCATCCCAATCCTGGCCCTGGTGATCAAAATCAAGACCTCTCTATAGTCCATTTAAATATTCGCAGCCTTCAGAATAAATTATCCTACTTGAAACATGTATCTAGTGATTTCGATATAATTTGTATTACTGAGACTCACCTAGATATAGCCGTAGCAGACGATGACATACTCCTGGATGGTTATAACATGCTCCGTAAAGACCGTGGAACTCCGGGTGGGGGATAAATGTTTACACTTCTGGCTCCCTGTATACACGTCGTAGAATTGATTTAGAATTTCAAGTAGGTGAAGTTGTTTGGGTAGAAATCCAGTTTCCCAATAGGACATATATATTATGTACTGTGTACAGACCTCCTAAATTGCACACATATATTTTGGAATCACTTTCGTCTTTCTCTGGAAACAGCCATGAATGAAACCTTTTTGTTGTAGTCGTAGGGGATATAAATGTTGACCTCCTCACTGTTGACAATAACAATGCGCTTCTAGACATTTTACATGTTTACCACCTGCCAAACGTTATCGACAGACCGACTAGAATTGGACGGACGTGCAACACACTACTTGACCCTGTTCTTCTATCAGACATGTGTAATTTTACGATATCGGACGTAATTGACATAGACCGCGACATTTCGGACCACCAAGCAACATCTGTAAACTGACTGTAGGAACAAATATTGTAAGAAATTATAAGAGGAAAAGTATTAGTTATAAAGACGCAGATTACGAACAGTTTACCAATTTATTTATTTTTAAGAATCTATTCTCCGGACGATATGTGTGACATTTTTACATCTAGATATTTAGAATTAGCTGACGAATGTATTCCTTTCAAATTTGTTACAATTAGACCTAATGACAAACCTTAGGTTAACTCTGACCTGAGACGTGAAATAAGGAAAAGAAACAGACTTCTCCAAAAATATAAATCCAATATACTAAACGATTACCTTAGTTTCACTATCTACTTTAGACGATACTAACATTGACGTACCTGTTATAGAATCTAGAACAGACTCGACCATCTCAGACATACCGTTTAATATAAATGACATTATCGACATTCTAAAGACATTAAAAATCGGAAAAGCTGTAGGAAAGGATACTATGCTAAAGAATACCTCTAATTCAGTTGCTTATCCTCTTTCATTGATCTTTCGCTTATCTTTGGAAACAGGATATTTTCCCAAACAATGGAAACATGCTCTAGTTATGCCGTTTTTTTTACAAAGGGCGATAAACAAGACCCTTCAAAGTATAGACCTATTGCACTACTAAGTACTATTGGTAAAGTTTTCGAAAGATAGTCGCTAAATATTTACATAACTACCTTTTAGATAATTCTCTCATATATAAATATTAGTCAGGTTTTCAACCAGGTCATTCTACTGTACACCAGCTTATAGAAATACATCATACTATGTGCGACAATCTTGAAAAAAAACCCAGCCAATTTGTCTAATTTTTAGCTCACCTGCCCGAAGGGCAAGTGAGCTTATGCCATACCGCAGCGTACGTCGTCCGGCGTCCGGCGTCAACTTTTCCCTTTAAAAACCTTTATCTACTGAACGACTGATTGGATTTTAACTATATTTGATATGAAGCGTCCTTGGGACCAGGGGCTCAATAGATTTATAAAATAAGGGTGTGGCCCCCTAGGGAACTTAGTTAGGGGCCAAAAGGGGGAAAATTTAGAAAAGATTAAAAAATCTTCTTCTCCATTGCCAGAAATGCTTAAACCAAATACTACTCATAGTGTTAAAGGCCTTAGGGTGGTTTATACAAATTGTGATTTTCATGTCTCCTAGCACCCCGTTTGTTCCTGGGGAGGGGGTTAAGTTTAGTATAGTTTATATAGGAAATAAACAAAATAGGCCATATCTTCCACTGTTTGGAACTGAAGTTGTTCATATTTGACAGAAATACTTATTAGGGGGAGGAGGTCTGCAGGTAAAATTTGTATGAGCCTGACCCCCTAGGCAAGGGGGCTGAGTTAGGGGCCGAAAAGGGATGGAATTTAGGGAAATTTCAAAATTCTTCTTCTCCAGTTCTAGAAATGCTAGAACCAAATACTACTCATAGTTGTAAAGGCCTTTGGGTGGTTTATAACAATTGTGATTTTCATGTGTCCTAGACCGCCCGTATGTTCCTGGGGAGGGGGTGAAGTTTAGTATAGTTTATATAGGAAATAAACATCATAATAGGCCATATCTGCTATTGTTTTGAACGGAAATTGTCCATATTTGACAGAAATGCTTGTTAGGGGGATGGGGTCTGCAGGTAAAACAATTATGAGTCTGACCCCCTAGGGGGCTGAGTTAAGGGCCGAAAATGGGGGGGAATTGAGGGAAATTTCAAAAATATTCTTCTCTAGTTACAAAAATGCTAGAATCAAATACTACTCATAGTTGTAAAGGCCTTTGGGTGGTTTATAAAAATTGTGATTTTCATGTGTCCTAGCCCCCCGTTTGGCCCTGGTGAGGGGGTGAAATTTAGTACAGTTTATATAGGAAATAAACATAATAGGCCATATCTTCCAATGTTTTGTATGGAGTTTGCTCATATTTGACAGAAATACTTGTTAGGGGAGGAAGGTCTGCTGGTATAATTTTTGTGACCCTGACCCCCCAGGGGGCTGAGGGCCTGAAGGGGCAATTTGGCTATAAACGACTTCTTCTGTAGAACTATGTCATGTATATCGATCATATTTGGTCGGAAGCATTCATTGGAGGCAGGGATTCAAAATTGTACAAATGGTGGGGCTAACCCCCCGGCTAAGGGGTGGGGCCCAAAACAGTTTATTACTTGGAAATGGTTAAGATCCCCACCGTATAACCATATACGCATTGGCTGGGTATAAGGAGAAGAATGCACATTTGCTTCCAGGATGGCCCTAGGGTCTGGCCCCACCCTTGGAGACATAATCCCTAGGTCATAACTTTGAAATGGTTGAGATCCCCACCCCAAAACTATATAAACAAATGCTGAGCATAAAGAGACGAATGTAGTCATGATATTATAATAGACCCTGGAGTCTGACCAAGCCCCTAAGGACCTACTTTCTTAGTCACAGCTTGGAAACAGTTGAGATCCCCACCCTATAACCATATATACAATTGCTGAGTATAAAGAGATGATTGAATGCACATATGCTTCCAGGATGGCCTTGGAGTCTGCCCCAATCTTGGAGACTTAACCCCTGAGTCATAACTTTGAAATGGTTAAGATCCCCACCCAAAAACTATATATACAATTGTTGGGCATAAAGAGACAAATGCAGTCATGCTATTATAATTGATCCTGGGGTCTGGCCACAACCCTAGGGACCTAGTTTCTCAGTCACAGCTTGGAGGCAGTTGAGTCACATTATGGGGGAGTCCTCATTCTCCTCCTGAAGAAGAATCTGTCTTGTTCAGTGTGCAGCTCACCCAACAGTCTCTTTCCAAACCTGAACAAGTGAACTGTATGCTGTAGGTGGACAAACACTGAGGATCGGTATAAACTACCATTCTACGGTAGGGGGAACGGCCGAGGGCAAACAGGTCCTCAGGGCTTCCCCCTACCTCTTGTTGATAGTTTTGACTGGCTCCCAAATAGCCATGAAACAATTGTACACTGTTATTGTTTTCAATTCAGTAACATGTGTGTAACTACAGAAGACATGGTTGTCACTCCAGTAGCATTAGTATCATTTCAGTTAGATTGCTGTTACTTCAGTAACACAGTTGTCGCTTCAGTAGCATAGTTGTTACTTTAGTGACGCCAGTGTCATTGTTGTCACACGGTCGTTACTTCAGTTATTTTGTTGTTACTTCAGTAAAATAGTTTATTGTATCTCATCAATGACATGGCTGTAAATATTGTGAATTCACGAATACAACGTGTTTATCGTACTCGTTTAAATACTCCTGTCTATTGAGAACAAGGTCTATCATTTCTGAATTGATTTATATTTTGCTTGAGCTGTATTTGCATGTTAAAACATCACTGGATTAGCAACGTCAAGTAATCAGGAAATTTAACAGACATACAATCACTGTGCTTGCTTTCCTTTGTCCCTTTCCTGTATTCATTTTTGTGTCATTAAGTTCCAAATGGAAAAAAAAACCACGTGTTTTTTGTGATAGATTTGTCGTAAAAATGCATTGTTTTAAGTTGATCATTTCGTCCGGTACGTATCTGAAGTGACATAGTAAGATTGAAGTGACATCATTCAACAGTTGAATGAAGTATATACCTAATTACCGGAATGAAACTAGTATGTTAACTTTGGTCGTGTCATCGCAATACATTACGTCAATTCTTCTGATAAAAAAATAAACTTTCTTGAGATGTACTTCAACACCCTTTCATAATTATATACAATCTACTTTAAATCATGACAATGAGTCAACACGCCGGGAAATTGAATTTCGAAGTTGGAAGCAGGGTGTTATACTTTTGTTTTACATTTGATATGTGATCAAGTTCGAAGGAACAACTGCCTTTATTCTCCTGAAGTGCGCAGGTCATTTAGAAAAGTGCAGCGTACAGCAACTGTGTAGGTATGATAGAATACTGTAAAATGACATTGACAGTGGAGTTATCACTAGAGATGAAATATATCTAGTCCAAACATCGTTAAAATTCAATTAAAATATGTTGGATCTGATGGTTGGAGTATAAATAATTGTCTCTGATTGTTAGAGTATAAAACGTTGTCTCTGATCGCTGGATTATTAGCCGTTGTCTGTCTCTGATGGTTGGAGTATTAACCGTTGTCTTTGATCGCTGGAGTATTAACCGTTGTCTTTGATCGTTGGAGTATTGACCGTTATCTGTCTCTGATTGTTGTAGTATAAATCATTGTGCTCTTTGGAGTATACACCGTTGTATCTGATTGTTAAAGTTTAAACCGTTGTCTCTAATGGTTGGTTTTATAAATCGCTGTCTGTTTCTGATGGTTATATAATAAACTGTTGTCTTTGATCAATTGATTATGAACCGTTGTCTCCGATGGATGGAGAATAAACCATTGTCGTTGATTGTTGGAGTATACATATTGTTTGTCTGATCATAATAGTATATACTGTTTTGTCTGATCGCCGGAGTATACACCGTTTTGTTTGATCGTTGAAGCATACACCGTTTTGTGCGATCATTTGAGTAAACACCGTTTTTTTACAACCTTAAAGTATTTGTGTTTGTATAGTTACACTTGGGGAAAAGACATTTTCTTTCATGTAGTGCTGATGTAGGATTTTTCATTCTTATTATTCTTGTATACCAAAATATTTTATAGTATGAAGAACTGGTGTTATTTCACTTCTGGTGTTATATGTATGCAAAAAATAAGTCCAAAAAAAGTGGTGGAAAGTATTCATTTCGCACAACAAAGTACCCTGTGTACCAAAAATGGTGAGGGCCTAGGTCACCTCCATGGCGTCCACAGAAAAGTAATGCACCAGATTACAGGTATTTGATGATGAAATTCGATGCAAGCCTACATAAAACAATTGATTGATAATTGTCACTTTTTATAATTTGTTCTTATGCATTTTGTTATAATTTTTTATACATTTTATCATAAGACTTTCGTTTTTACCTTGCTTTTAGGGAAAATTTAGACTCATTTGTTAATATTCATCTCATGATGAAGAGGAAATGTATTGGTGAAGGTCGCAATCATATCTTCGCGAAATCTCGTAAATGTTAAGGGACACGAAATGTATGTAAAAAAAAGCCATAATATAATGTTATATTATGGCTTGGTCTGAAGTGCTACATAAGGTACCTGCGCAAAAGATAATATAAAACAGAACGTTTTGAAGATGAAACTTCTACAGGTTTTCCTCTCTTAACAATCAAGGACCTGCTCTACGGGTCCTGTTTACGTAAAAAATGTTCGAAATGTTTGAATTCGAGGGGAAGCAAATCCACACTTCTGCAAAAATATACCAGGACATTAGTTTTTCACAAACACATTATTGTGTTCTGCGTCATCACGTGTATGCTCATTTCATCTTATTGGCAATGACCTAAACCCTTGTACACAGGTTATTCGATAAGGAAGAGAGTCTTAGAACTCTTAATTATGAAGTAGGTTATCTGAAATAATTGATGACCTTTTAGAAGTGTCGTACATCTTATCAAATAATGACTCAGCGTTCACTTTCACTTTTGTCTCTTGGATGACCCTGGGTGCAAAGCTTGAACAGGTTGGTCAAAGAACAGTTTCTCAAATTCCATACGTAATTTGTCCCATTTCTCTCTTCTTCAGTATATACCAAAACTACACAAAACGCTCTTTAACTGTTTTGGGTTAAGATGAAAACTGAAATCTCTAGTAATTAAGTGTTCCGCTCTTTTTGGCATTTCCATTCTTAGTATTTAAAAACCTTTCATTCTGTAGTACAATGTACAAGTTGAATAAATCTATAGTTTCAGTATTCCTTGGTCCTGACCATTTGAGTAGGGAACATATACTTTCACACACTACTTTATTCTAAGAAACATTTTGGAGACACAGTGACAGCCTTTATAGATGGTACATACATTTTTATTCAAAAAAGTGCTGTCAATAAGCTTCAGAAAATCTTTACGGTGGTTTGAAGGAGCGTCATTATCTTAAATTAATTAGCAAAGCTCTTCCTGATGGCTACATTTTGGTAACAGTAGTACCATTCACTGGAAGCCAAAATGATGCAAGCATTACAAAAACATCATGGACAAGCTCACATGGTTGGAGCAAGATGACAATGTAGTCGTTGATCGTGGCTTTAGAGATGTCCTGCTAATATTAGGGGCATCTGGTATTAATACCAGTATACACTCATATCTTAACACTGGTCAGAAACAACACTCTGATCTACAGGCTAACATTAACAGAACAGTAGAGTATTTTGATTTAAACATATTTTATTGCAAATAGCAGATGTTGCAAACGAATAGGACACAAGTTTTGCCAACTTATTGAAGTCCTCTTCGACAAAGATTAATTGATTGCAATACATATCACGTAATGAATATACATTTGACAAGAAAGAATTGTAGGTAAGAGAGGGGACAAAGAAGAGATTGAGATATATTTCGAAACAAAAAATTGAACACAGCTAACTAAAGTTTTATTGCATAGTATAATGAGTTTTCATCTAGATTGTGAGCCATGTGAGAGTTCATTTTCCACGTAGAGGGAGCTTGTGATAAACTAATCACGTTTCACACACCTTCGGCTTGTCTATTGTGTTAGCTGTGTACGGTATTCGGATAACAGTTGTATATGTGTAGGAGAAATGAATACATGTGTAATATGAAAAGTGCATGTTTTGTAGTGAACACAAACAAATCATAAAAGTAATAGACAGTAAGTAAATCATATCAAATTATACAGATAATACACATTCATTACCAATTTACTTATCATGAAATATATCTCGTAAGACAAAGAGGACAGAAGAAAGAGTGGGAAGAAGTAAAAGGACGCAACTATTCAAATGAACTATTCTTGCAATATTTGAGTTATCATTATTTCTTAAACTAATATCTCCTTTCAGTATAAGATCAATATTTACTTGACCAGGATACTCTGACGTTGACCTAAAAAGTGAAAGTCGGGATAGATTATATCTATGACAGGTAAAAAAGAAATGGTTCGAATCCTCACAGGGATGCCCACAACTACATGCAGGAGTATTGATTAAATTTGCTCTAAGTAAATCATAGTTTAGAGAACTCGCAAGATATATGTTATATGTTAGATTTACGGGCTCCAAAACTTTTTAAAATGTTGTTGAAGTATATTTTCGTTCTTATTGATACTTTTGTTTATTCTCGATTTCAAAATGTTTAAGGTTTCAGATGATTTGATATGTCCATCAAGATCATTCCATGCTTTAATAGTTGATGGAAAAAAGAGTTTCGCATAATTTGCAATCGATAGTTAGGCATTCTTATTTGGTGTGCATTCCTTAAATTATATCTACACATGTTTCCAATTATTGGTGGCATAAATTCGCGTAAATATTCGGGGGCAATATCGTTTTTTATTGTATAAAACATTGACAATTTACGGATCTTTCATCTAATGCAGAATGGTGTCAAGCCCGTTTCGGTGTATAGTAACTCCAGTTTAGTATATATGGGCAACTCTGTGACAATCCGAGCAGCTTCTAATTGGATTTTTTCAATATCTAATAAATTAGTTTCCCAATACCTCACATGCATATTCAAGAAGTGGTCAGATATATGTCAGATAAATTTTGTCAAGATTATATCTGCTTAATATAAGTTTAAGTTTTCTTAACGTTGCAATATATTTGGAAGCTTTGCGAATAATATCATCTATATCTTCTGTCCATTTCCCATCACTGCTTAATGTAACGCCAAGGTGTTTATGATTTTCAGTTATTTGAATATCAGTATTATTAATGAAGAATCGTGATTGAAAGGGTAGATTTGAAAGTGTCACTATCATGATTTCTGTTTTTGTCGGATTAAAAGTCATAAGCCAGTCTTTCGACCATTTTTCTAATTTATTCAGGTCAGAGTTGATTTCAGATTCTATATTAAAAAGATTAGGGGATGAATATGACAGTGAAGTGTCATCCGCAAATAAGCGTGAAAGTGAAGTCAGTTCTTTTGAAATATCATTTATGAATATCAGAAATAATAGTGGTCCTTGTACAGATCCTTGAGGTACACCCGCAGTGGTGTTTTTAACTGAAGATACGGATTCGTTGATAAACACTGTTTGATCTCTTTTCATAAGTTAGTCTGAAATCCATTTTAAGATATTGCCTGAGATGCCATATTGTTTAAGTTTATAAAGTAATCATCCTGCGTGCCATACCCTATCGAAGGCTTTAGAGAAATCACAAAATACAAATGCTGTGTGTTCGTGTTTTTCTAAGGACAGAAGTAGAGAGTGATACATTTCGATAAGTTGGTGAGAACATAAATGGTTTGCCAAATATCCTGAGTGATATTTATAAAATAAATCGTTTTCCCTTTGGTAATTATCAATATGCTTATATACTACTCGTTCAAATTTTTTTACCTACACAGCTTAGTTATGATATAGGTCTGTAATTTGAAACAGCATGGATGTTACATGATTTAAATATTGGCATTACTTTTGCAACTTTCCATTTGTTTGGATAAAGGCCTAACTACAGAGAGAAGTTGAAAATAATTGAGAGGTGTGATATGTAAGTCGGAAAGTAGTGTTTGTTTATCAAATGAAGGTAATGGTGTGTGTCTGTCAAAGTCGTTAAGGGTAGATATGGAAGTAAAGTAAGTTTTGAGTAGTTCACATTTTTTTGTTCGTCATCAATAACGTAATCGCTAGAAGATTCATCATACAGCGGAGATATATCAGTATTAGAAGTGCCTTTTATAATAAGCTTGATAAGCTTCCAATATGTTCCGGGCTCAGATTTATTTTTATTTATTAAAGAATCAATATAATCAAAAAAACATCTCTTTGGCTCGTTTTATCATACTATTTCCTTTATTTCTGCCACGTTTATATTTTTGTTTATTTATATCAGTATTTATTCGAAGAAGTATTTTAAGTCTATCACGCGTACGAATTTGCTTACGAACGCTATTATTTATCCACGGTTTATCATGTTTACGAATTTGAACATATTTGGAGGGGATGCACTCATATACTGCA
The DNA here is from genome assembly GCF_002113885.1 of Mizuhopecten yessoensis. Lineage (NCBI taxonomy): Eukaryota > Metazoa > Mollusca > Bivalvia > Pectinida > Pectinidae > Mizuhopecten > Mizuhopecten yessoensis. The sequence goes on along the minus strand of NW_018406714.1, from coordinate 177,541 downwards.
TGTAAAATATTGGTATGAAAAAATCGCACATACTATTTAAATCTACAAGGCTCTCAATTGATCTTCCCATAATATATTATTAATAAGTGTTCTTAACTTGACAATATCGGTTTCCTTGTAGAGTATACCTTTCTTTTAAATGTTTTTTCTGATTGTTTTGGTACATCTATAATTGCAAACACAGCATCATGATCACTTATAATTTTATCAATTACTGTAACTTTAGATAGAAAAACCTTTATGTTGTCGCTAACTATAATTGGATCAAGTAAAATTGAGGATGAATGATTGGTTCTAGTTGGCTCAGTAATAATATTCGTCATGTTTAATGTAGAAAGAGCATTTTGAGGTTCCCCCCTGCCAAGTTTAAAAAAAAACATTTAGATCACCCAATAGTATTACATTGTTAGTAATGTCGAATGCCAAATCAATGGAGTGCTTCAGGCGCTGCCACAAACAGTCCGTGTTAACTGAATTAGGTGGTCTATAGTAATTTCATATCAAATATGTCGTATTTTGGAAACTAACTTGGGCCCATATTATTTCATCATTTTAAAATTCAAGGTCTGTTCGTCGTTTAACAGCAAGTGATGGTGAATAATATATGGCTACTCCCCCACCGAACATGTTTCTATCTTTTCTGAAGGGATTATCACAAAAACCGTCTATCTTGATCTATATCTATATTGGGTATACTGGAGTCTATATGGGTTTCGGTTAAGCAAAGGATATTAATGTCATCCGTTAATGGTTCTAAGTAACTAATTGTATATCTTAAACTTCTGTTATTTTAGTGCATTAGATAAAGAGAATCAACACAAGTAGTGTTCATTGATGATTTAGGACCAAGGTTATGATGCACATCGCCCGATAAAGACAACAATATAAGAATGGTGGTGAATAAGATAACGTAAATGACGCTCTGAAGGAGGAATAAGCATAATGTAAATATAAAACTTTGAATATTTGTTATTAAGAACATAGAGTAATCCTGGTCATTGGGGATTTTAAAATAAAAGCTAACATGAATAGTTGCTAATTTACTGTAAAAACAACCTATAGCAGCCCTTCACGCACCGACCTCAATACTATTCATGGCGGATGGATATTGAAAACGTACTTTCGTGCATGTGGGGCTACGATAGTATTATCATCGGCGACATCACTGGAAGGAATGTACAGTTGCATCAGAAGGGGGACGGTAGAAAACGAAGGGCAGAAGTAGAGGTGGTAAGAGATAAGGTTTGATATTTACTTGAGTAATATAAGGGAGAAAACATAAATATTTCCATATGGTTGGAAGTTTTCTTTGAATACCGGGTATTTATGTTAAGTATATCAATACAGATGTGTTATCGACGTTGTATTGATAACGTTGAAGTGGGGTTAAGAGTTAAGGAGAGTATTTATGATACACTCTTGTATAAATATTTGTATATTAACATGTTGTATTTTCTTAAATGTTAGAATACACAATTTGCATGTTACTGATGATGTTGTATATTCTGCAAAAAACTCACCACTATTGAAGTACGAATTGTTTTTCCTCAGGGATGTTATATATACTGACCGTCTGATATTTTTTTTTAAAAGTTGAAAAAAGAAAAGAAAAAAAAAGTGCGATGAAAAAACAAAAAACAAAAACAAAAACCCCAAGTATCAATTATCTAGGCTTCCACTTTTCTAATATGAATTTTATTGAGAGGGGAAAAAAGAGAGAAAAAAAAATCTCGCAATCATAAATTTTATTATTTATTTATTTTAGAGTCGTTTTATAAAAATATATACAAAAAAATATAGGCTAACTCGTACGAATAATGACTTATATATATATATAAATATATAAATATCTAGGCTGCAACGTTCGAATCATGAATCTTATGCAGAATTAAAAAAAATCAGAAAAGAAAAACAAAACCAAAAAAAAATCTTGGCCAACATGAATTATATATTTTATTGAGATCTAGGCTGACACATTCGGATAATGAACTATACAAATACCAGTACTCCAACGATGGTGTGTTTTACAAATACATTTGTGGTATGAAAACTATTTTCTTACAATAAATAGATTGCAAGTATATATAAGCAACAGCAACAGAGAAAAAATCTAAACCTATATACATATGTACATACACACACATCCTAGTACTTACATACAATTACTAATACAAATATAAAATAGATATGTCTATATATTAGCGGAAAAAAGAAACTGTGCATGCGGAGAATTGTTATAGAACATGTATTACCAACTTATAGAGTATGACACATACACACTATCCGTGTTTCATTGACAGTTTTTCCCGTGCAGTTTGCTCTCCATAGGCGTTGACCAGTTTGCACGTTTTTCTCGTCCAGCCATCTAATTCGACAATAAAAGTATATTTATCAACTGTTGGGTCACTCAGTTGAGACCAGTGAACAGTAAAAACAGCATTATAACGTTTTAATTTGTGATTAAAACTATGCCGAGGCTCAATGAAAATGACCGCCTCCGGATTATTGGTATGCTTTAAGCTGGTATGGGCCAAGCCGTTGTCTCTACATGTTTTCATATCCATCGAAACACAATCCGGGATTTGTGGAGACGACATCAACAGTTTGGCCACGTCGGCGATCGACCTCATGCGGGACGTCCACGTGTGACGTCACGTCAACAGGACAACCATATTCGGCTTGTCCATTTGAGAAATCGCTTCAAACGGCAAGTTTGACTGCACGGACAATCCTTGGGTTGCTACCAATACGTCAGAGAACTGTACGGAACCGCTTGCGTGAACGGGCTATCCGTCCGCGATGTCCTGCAATCCGCCCAGTTCTTCTGCCACGTCATCGTGTAGCACGTCTAGACTGGTGCAGAAGGTATCTGCGATTTGCTCGACGGGATTGAGCAGGCATTTTGTTAACGGACGAGTCGCGAATCCACCTGGATAGTAGTGACGGCCGTTCCAGAGTGTATCGTCGCGTTGGAGAACGTTTTCGTGACGCGTGTGTGGTACAGCGACGTTCTTTCGGGGGAGGCAGCGTTATGATTTAGGGCGGCATCACAGCCAACGGGAGAACGCCTCTGGTGGTTGTTAACGGGAATTTGAACGCGCTACGTTACTGTGACGAGATCCTCCGGACCCACGTCGTTCCATTCGTGCAAGGGCAGCAACGTCACATTACGCTACAGCAGGACAACGCCAGGCCACACACAGCTCGTGTCGCTATGGACTTTCTGGCCCAGCAGAACGTTGACGTGTTGCCCTGGCCTGGTGTATCCCCCGATTTGTCGCCCACGTCTGGGATGAAATGAAGCGCAGATTACGGGCATTACCTAATCAACCGGTGACGTTGGCTGATTTTGCTGCAGCGTTGGTACAGATCTGGAATGCCATCCCTCAAGCATAATTGAACCGTCTGATAGGCTCCATGCGTCGATGTTGCCAGGCTTGCTTGCATTCAGGCAAACGGTGGACATACGAGGTATTAAGTTTGTGAACTCATTATTGACCCCTGCTGTGTTTACGTCACTCCTGAGCGGAACTTTCTGATTCCATAACGTCGAAAATGGAATGCAACTGTTGATAAATAACAAACTAATTGTCTGACAACTGATCAGGCAGTAGAAAGAATTTTTTGGTGGCTTGAAAAGGAATAAACCAACGAATTATTTCCAAACATGTTCTCTGTGGTTTAAATATTCATTCTATCTAAACTGGAACAAATATGTTATTCTTTTCTGTCAGTTTTCAGTCATAATGATTAGACTATACACATAGCCATGAATTCTGATGTATAGACGATATGAACATTTGATACCTTCTTTGAATATGTTCCGCCACATATTTTGGATTGATATTTTTGTCACTGGTCCTTCCAAACCGAGTCCTTCTATAATCAAAATATTTCTTGGCATACAAATGTTATAAGATACTTTTATTCTAAGATGAAAATATTTTTTGTCTGGAAAATATCATTGTTTGATATGGCTTCCGGCTGTTGATTTGTCTGTAAATATCTGATAACTCACCATAGCAACAGATTTTACATGGATACTGTAGCATATGCTCCCTAGTTTAGGTTGTATCTATAATGATCCTTTAATGCATTATTAGTTGGACAACATTCGTCTTTTGGAGAGAGAAAAATCCGACTTTTTGAGAATTTCAGTGTAATACGAAAAACGAACCAAGTGCTCATTTGAATTTTGGTTGGTGTGTTTGTTGTGATAAGGTTTACCTAAATAACTACCATCAAAGAAGGGCCATTTTAAAACCCTCCCTCATTTGACCAGACTAAAACTATTTAGATTTATTTTTAAATCTCAAAGAAATGTTAATGAACGGCCAAATATTATTCTGAAACTAATTAAAAAGTCCCAAATTCAAGTTTTATGAAGCAAAACAAATGTTAATATAGCAGTATAACATTTATTGAAAAAGGGCATTTTGGAAAATGATAACTGTTAAGTACACAACTTTATAATGCAAACACAATGAATTTGATATGTGTAGGTATTTACCATTTTTTTAATTATATAACTAGTAATTTTAGGCGCAATATAAATACTATTCATGCGGCGATGTAATAACATTTAAAGTAATTATGATAAAAATGCTGGCATTATTTTTTCGTACCGTACATATAATTACAAATTAAAAAAATAACATGAACTTCTGATTACAAAAGTACAAAGCAGGGTAAAATGATGTGTAAATCCGGAACCTTACACCCGGTAACCGTTTTCCAGAGAACGTGCCTGCGTATCAATATCGATTATTTTACAGGATTGACCTTCATTTTGACGTCGTATATGATAGCGTGAACGCAGTTAGCAACAAACATATTCTATGGTGCGTTGTCAAAAGTGTTCATAATACCGTATAGGCAGTGAAAATAAAAGTAAATCCTTATATTTTCACACAAAAAAATGGTTAAATGGTTAACGAAGAGAAACCAGTCGAAGTTCGTCGTTTCGATGGTAGCTGCGATGGCAGTGCTTGCTAGAATAACATAATCAATCAACATAGATATATGAGTAAGCTAAGAAAATATATAGCGATCAACCAATTTTTTTTAGTCACCCCTGGGGGAACCCAAGCGGGGACTATTAATTTTGGTTTCAGTCTCAGATTTTGACCTCTGTTGCCGACCACTGTTTTCGGCTTTCGTGTGTTTGCTTCTGTCGGTAATTACAAACTTTTGGATAACTCAGATATCGATTTAGGAATAGATCTAACATACAACCAAATGGCGTTCCGAATTTTAAACTGAAGATGTTCCGAATATGAATCAGTCACCTTTAAGGTTCCCGAAGGGGTATACTGTTATATTATATATTGCTATTGATTGTCTGACCAACGACTATATTGGTAAAATTTCCTTTTTAAACCAATATAAATGTTGTAATAAAGAGTTCAAGTAGAAAAGCTCAATAACGTCTCTTTTTCTTTATCATCTATTCACGCAGTGACAAAAGAAAACGTCACCTAGCAAAAGGGCAAACTTGATTTGATATGCCGGGTTTGTGCTTGCCGCCGGCACACTACATTCAAGCATATGCGCAAATAACATTTTGTTTCGCTTTGCATTTCTCTGCAGTCCGGCGAAACTGCTAATCGAACGGCAGGTGCCGAACATGCGGGACTTAAGGGGTACGTAATCAGTAGGTAGGTGCCACCTACCCGGCGGTAACCGGCACGCCTGAATCAAGTTCGTCCAAAGTAAAAAGTTTACGACATTTATGGAAATTGCTTTATTTTTTAATTTACATACCATTTTCAGCCGTCACATTATAATTTCAAAGGGTGATATGTTATGAATAAATGCGCCATCATTCAAACAAATATTTCATCAACATTCATATCCCGCGTGACAACGTTTACAAATTTGGAACACTTTACGACATAACACTTTACGGCAGAACTTGAAATGGAAAACCGGAAGAGCGCAGGGTCATGTAAGGTAAGTAGTTCATTGCCAGGTACCGACAAAACAATACCATGTTTTGCCGGAACAGTTCCACGTGGTCACCAGTGATTAATTCTTATGTTTTCCAGACGAACTTCCGGTAATTTTGTGTCAGTTTACAGACGATGGCCAAACGTCTAAAATATCTTTGTGTTGTGTCCAGCAGGTCACGTAGTAACGAGATATAGCCTGATAAAAAGGCTGCGCGGAAATATATAACGCGCGGAAACCAGTGACTAGACGATATTGACAGTTTTACCAACAAATTATTTTTACTGAGAATTATCCACTGATAATATGGAGTTAAATAACCACCAATACAATACCAGTACAAACTAGTGATAGGGATGGGAAATTCCTTAATTATCAGCCTTTAATTTTGGTGAAAATGATTTGCTCCAATATGCATGTTCAGTTCTCTTATATCATTTTTTTTTCATTTTAATAGATGAAATATCTCATCCTGGCACTTTGGCATGTTTGAATGTGGAAGGCCTTGAAATTGGGATGCAGAAGGCCAGGGAATGACACAGAAATAAAAAAAAAATGAAATTATTTGGAGTGTTTGTGTTTTATGGTCATAAAACATAGAACATTTTCTTCAAGTAAATCAACCACATGCTTTCTTATTATATCCTAGTAGGTTGGCATGGTTACCTAAACAGCGTGTATGCATACCTGGTCATTGTTAGACCATTTTGATTGACAGGTAGAAATATGTCAGTTGTAGCCTGGTCAATCATTTATTATACTGAAAATAATAATACAGGAGATGGGGTGACTTTTATGTCATTTTGACATATTTCTAGGTGTTTTTTTTTTTTTAATCTTTTAATAGTTTTTGAATTTTAAACTTATTCGTCTGAGTAGCCATTCGAACAAATTTTAATCATTTCTAACGGTTGTTATGTACGCACATTGACACACTGCGCTGGTAATTACGCGGTCAAATGATGCAGGACGAAGCCGTCATTGTTTACTTTACCTTTACAGAAAATGAATGTGCATCGATGGATAAGGAAGTTTTCCAGCATGTCTTTGTTGTATAATTACACATACTGGATCACACAGGTATTGAAGCGACCAAGCAATGGCTGTCATCAGACTGTTATCTCGAAACGTACACGGCGCCATATTTGAAACAAGAATAAATCCGCCGAAGGTGTTTTTTCAAAGACGTATACACTAATTCATACGAAGTCAAAGTTTGCAAAGTTGAAGAAGGGATATATGTAAATGAAATGAAATGAACGTAATCGAAAAAATTAACATGCTGGCTGTAAATCGCTAACTCGAAATGTTCACACAAGATTCGCATGTTAAGTCGATTGTGAATTTAAATAGCATATGTCATAACATAATATTATTTTAGACATAATAAACAAGGAATATATAAGAAAATATTGCCGCTTTGGCGAATTCAAAAGCGGAGAAGCAATTTGCTATTGGTGCAAACGGTATTCTAAACAATTAAGTTTGTTGTGAAATTGCTATTTGTTCTCATCATCATTCTGTTTCGCTTACTTTAACTGATGTATTTGTATTGGCTGATTGTGAAATGTCGTTATTTTTCAGGTTGAATTACTCTTCTAATCTATATGTATTCAGACATTTATCCAGCCACTGAATGGCATTATTTTATGTTGTTTATTTCTCTTCACTTTCATTTTCAGGGACAAGCAAACACGCGATTTGCCAATGACTTAACTCGAATCACCATGTAACTTACCTATAAGAGGCTAGATGTGTTTGGTTTGAAGTGCTATTGCAGCAAGCAAAATATTTTTTAAAAATGTGTTTGAATATCAAATACAGTATTATTAGTTAAATATAATAAAAGACATTTGCCAGAAATTGTTTTTGGGTACATTAGTGGGACACGGCAAAAAAGTATTTGGGGAACATATCAAAGGTATTTACAAGAAGTGCATGTTTAAACAATTTTAAAAATCCACTGAAATATACCCGTGAATCGGATGGATGCAAAGAAAGAAAAAAAAAAGGGACAATAGAGCTCACCTGCTACATGTATCAATATCACAATTTTAACCTTAAAAGTTGGTTAAGATCAAATATATTCAAATGGACTTAACAAAGTTACAATTGACTATCCTTATCTATGACTCTTTGCTATTCAAAGGAACTTTTTACATCATCATCATCATCATTTAAATTCCTTAAATTATCAAAGAAAACATCAAATATTAACATAGTCAAAAGCTTAAAGAGAAGACTGACATACACAAAATCCACACAGACAGACAGGTAGATGGAGTTGTCGGACTTTCCGAGTAAATGTCTGATTGATATATGTAATACTAAAGATAATATAAAAATAACTCATAGCAAAATGCAGGGGGTTGATGAATTGGGAATTACTTATTTAAGGAATGAATTTACTACATTGTATGTAAAATAAATTAAATGATCAAAGTTAAGGCAAGTTCAACTACTTTTATCCATTTTTGCCATTCATAAGTAAACTTATCGAAAAAAAACTCCCTTTTCTTCATAAGAAATATTTCTGAACCTTGTAATATACCTTAGTCACTAGAACCTTGTAATATACCTTAGTTACTAGAACCTTGTAACATACCTTAGTCACTAGAACCTTGTAATATACCTTAGTCACTAGAACCTTGTAATATACCATAGTCACTAGAACCTTGTGATATACCTTAGTCACTAGAACCTTGTTATATACCTTAGTAACTAGAACCTTGTTATATACCATAGTCACTAGAACCTTGTAATATACCTAAGTCACTAGAACCTTGTAATATACCTTAGTCACTAGACCTTGTAATATACCTTAGTCACTAGAACCTTGTTATATACCTTAGTCCACTAGAACCTTGTAATATACCTTAGTTACAAGAACCTTGTAACATACCTTAGTCACTAGAACCTTGTGATATTCCTTAGTCATTAGAATCTTGTAATATACCTTTGTTACTAGAACCTTGTAATATACCTAAGTCACTAGAACCTTGTAATATACCTAAGTCACTAGAACCTTGTAATATACCTAAGTCACTAGAACCTTGTAATATACCTAAGTCACTAGAACCTTGTAATATACCTAAGTCACTAGAACCTTGTAATATACCTAAGTCACTAGAACCTTGTAATATACCTAAGTCACTAGAACCTTGTAATATACCTAAGTCACTAGAACCTTGTAATATACCTTAGTTACAAGAACCTTGTAACATACCTTAGTCACTAGAACCTTGTGATATTCCTTAGTCACTAGAACCTTGTTATATACCTTTGTAACTAGAACCTTGTTATATACCATAGTTACTAGAACCTTGTAATATACCTAAGTCACTAGAACCTTGTAATATACCTTACTCACTAGACCTTGTAATATACCTTAGTCACTATACCTTGTAATATACCTTAGTCACTATACCTTGTAATATACCTTAGTCACTAGACCTTGTAATATACCTTAGTCACTAGAATCTTGTAATATACCTTAGTCACTAGAATCTTGTAATATACCTTAGTCACTAGAACCTTGGAATATACCGTAGTCACTAGAACCTTTTAGTATACTTTAGTCACTAGAACCTTGTTATATACCTTAGTCGCTAGAACCTTGTAATATACCTTAGTTACAAGAACCTTGTAACATACCTTAGTCACTAGAACCTTGTGATATACTTTAGTCACTAGAACCTTGTGATATGCCTTAGCCCTTAGAATCTTGTAATATACCTTTGTCACTAGAACCTTGTAATATACCGTAGTCGCTAGAACCTTGTAATATACCTTAGTCACTATACCTTGTAATATACCTTAGTCACTAGAACCTTGTAATATACCTTAGTCACTAGAACCTTTTAGTATACTTTAGTCACTAGAACCTTGTGATATACCTTAGTCATTAGAATCTTGTAATATACCTTTGTCACTAGAACCTTGTAATATACCTTAGTCACTAGAACCTTGTAATATACCTTAGTCACTAGAACCTTGTAATATACCTTAGTCACTAGAACCATTGAATTATCATAGGTTCATGATTGCTCAATAGTTCAAAAAAATGTTTTTGATTTTCTGGAGGGGAATGACAAGCGCGTTTGAGAGAATTTCAAAATTTATCGAAAAGCTTTGTACTTCAGTAGACTCCCATAAGATATGAATAATTGTCTCGCTTTCTATGAAACATAATATACAAAGGAGATTGCGTGTAAGTCGTGAAAACTTTGTGCTCACAACAAAACCGAAAAGAGTGTGACATACTATATGCAGGGCGCTTACTTCCAGAGTCATGGCCCTTCGTTCAGATCAAAACTTCAACAAGTTTGAGGCAGCAAACCTTTATTGGCATATACATCGTGTAAGGACAAATTGTAACCTACACATTTCAAGAACCGGAGCACAATAATGAGGGCCGTTGATTTAGAATTGCTTGCTTTCTTTTTGCGACTTTATATCACATTTATTCCCTGTATTTATATATTCTGACCAGTCTTTTCTTTTATACATTACGTTTTTAACTGAGCTATTTCATGAATTGTTACACAAAAACTGTTTTATTTCGTGTTGTCCAGTCGTTTTTTTAATATGATTTTATTTCCATCCTTCTCCATTCTTCTTTTGATGTCGGATACTAAGGCGAGACTTCTGTTTCTTCTCTACAGAAACAGGTTCTAGATTGGCTATATTTATTTAAGCAACTTCAACTTGGGAATTACGCGATGAACATCAACAATGTTTGGTTGGAAGTATCATCAGGTGTTGATTATTAAAATCTGTACAAGTCGATGCGCTATCCATCTGGAGAGAGCTAGGAAAATAGGGATTGGCAAAAGGGAGTTACAGTTATACCCCAACAACAAAGATGGGATGGAAAACTGGAATCTGCTTTTCCGTCTGTCTGTTCATCTCTTCTTGGATAGAACTAAACTTATAAGCCAATTTCAACGGAACTTTATATGTATGATTGTAACTTCATGCTAGGTCAATGTTATCTCATTTTGACCTTTGACCTTAACCTTTTCCCTACTGAAATAATGGTTTCTGGAATATAACGTATAGCGAAAATATCTGGCAATCATAAATAAGGAGATTTGGAACAAAAATAAAAAGTCGAACTTAATATTTTGCAATTCAAATTAAGCAATCTGCAATACGCGTGGGTTTGATTGATTTTGCGCTAAGGTTCATTGCATCATATGCATGTTCCCAATGTGTAATTATGTTTGCTGTCTATACATAGGTACAGTAAAGGTCTAGCAGCACTCTTAGTGAAAGTAATCTAGACAATGTGACATAACAACCAGAAACAAGTCTTTGAGTAATGACATATATAATACTTTGCTATCATTTAATTCACAAACATCGTTATAAAACTGGTAAAAAAATCGCAAGTTGGTACAAACACAGCCTCCTATTGACCTGACAACAGATAGCTACTCAGTCATTATCTCTGGAAAGTTATCATTTCAAAATTTTGTCTATGACAAGTATATTTTGCTAAATATACTTAGCAAAATGCCCCTCAAGCGCGGTTAAAATCCCAGTGGGATATATTCACTGTTATTACTTAAATAGGTACCGTATTTGAAGAACTCATCACAGCGGAATGAGAAATCATGGCGACATTTTATTTGTCTATTTGAAACTTAAGCGATTTAATTTTGGCAATCTAGGTGTGAACTCGCCCAATACCCGAGTTAAAGCTACATGTACCCATACGCTTTCCGCTATACAGTATCTTAGCTGCAGTTAAATAAATAAGATTCATTTTTAATAGGAAGATTATGGGAATACGGTGCCTTGCATCCTTAAACAAGGTTACTGTGGTCTCAATTCGACCTTTGACCTTAACCTCGGTTACTGATATAATGGTCTCTAGAACTGTTTTTTCAAGAATGAGCATCAAACTTTTCATATAGGTACATATGGAGAAGGTGGTGTGTGGCATCATCATAAAACAAGGTCATGGTAACTTCAATTTGACCTTCACCTTATATACTAGAATATACATTTTTGGAGAACATCTCAGCTGCTGTTTCATGACTGGGTATCAAACTTTGTGTAGAGTTGTAGCATGATAGGGCAGTGTACATTTGTCGCATCCCACAAACAATATACGATCGTTGTAATGCCAAATTGAGTTGTGAGTGAGCTGACTGTGTTGGTTGGTATTCGTATGGAAATCCCCACTCCGCCTTTATGGGTGTGATACATTTGTCATCGCGTACGCGTGTGTAAGTGACATTTGGTGAGGCAACACCGGTGCCATTTCACACATCGTGTGCAAAGATGTATTGTAGTTATTGAATTGTGATTATTTTTATATATATATGTATTAACTTGTTTCAACGCCTCTGTTATATTTCAAAGCTCCAACAAACAAATAATTTCCATTATACCCAACGAAAGATCCAAAACGAAAATTCCGTTCTTTGACAGACACATTTTACACAAATGCTCCCACTATGACACCAGATTTTAACCACTATATGACCATACTCCATGCCTGAAAAGAGAGACGTTTTTATTCGAAGTCCTCTTTCCTGACAATTCTATACAATTTCAATGCACCTTGATATATGTATATTTGATGAAGACATAAATCTGTCTGGCTAGTGTCTATAAATTAATTGTCATTAGTGAATCAATTTATTAATTTAGTTGCTGTTGGAGACGAGGAAACTGTACTACATATTCTGTTTCGGTTAGTTTTTTAAACATAATACATATAATATTATTGAAAAATATAGCAAACGAAATATCTTCAAAACACCAACCGTAGTCAATGCATAACAATTTTTACAGTGAAAAAAATTACGTGAGTCCGATAGCACTAAGTTACTTTTGGAGAAATTTCACATTTTATCCGGAAATGACTGCTGATCAAATCCTTCGAGGAGTCCATTTAAAAAAGTCTTTATCATAAACATTCTTATTCCTTTTATTTTCCCACTCAGTATAGACTCATGGACGACCTAAATTCTGCTCATTAAAATTATCGGCAGCCATTTTAAAAAAGTGACTAATCAACAACAAAAATCGGTCCGGAGTTGTTCTACATAAAAAATAATCTATTCCGTTCTCTGTCCGCATCAGTACGATTTGTTGATTAGTAACTCCCATAACCTGCACCGATCATGTTGGAAATTTTAAGAAGAAAACCGACGCCAGTACTTTATTTTCTTTTTCTTATATTAAGCGGCCTTGTCACTGACTGATAAGCGGCCCCATGCTGGGCACTTCCTCTTCTGGCCTGACGCGACATTTTGTTATAACATGTGTTTATTGTGCGTTGTGTTACATAAAGTCTTTACTATTAGAACACGGTGTCATTCCTTATTGGCGTGGTGGCAGCGGATTACCCATGCCGAGAACACTCTAATGAACATGTAGTCAACCAACATCGTGACATTTGCACTTTGAAGTGAAGTCTTTAACACCAGCAGTAACCGCGTTTACACAGGGGCTCGTAACATTAGGGCCCACCAGATTTACATAATCGAATATGAATTTTCATTTATTCCACGTCATAACAGCTGTTTTTCTTGTGAACTATGATTCAATTCGTCCATTATTATATTATTTAGCACGATCGTGAAGTATGTCTGTATTTGTCTGGAAAAAGTCTCAAACTTTTCATATGTTCATTTTTAAGACGTCTCAGAGTAGCCATAATCATAATCCTGAACATCTCAATTCCATTCAGTGTGTGAGAGACATGAGACAATAACATCGTTTGAAGGTTTGCAACAGAACCTTGTGTTTATTCTTTCACTGGACAAGAATTGTGTTCCTTTCCCGGAGGCAGCATGACAAAAGAAAACCGCTACAAACCCCCATAGAGGTTTCACTAATGATAACGACCCCATCCCGGCAGAACAGCGATTGACCGCCGCTCAGGAGAATGCCCATCTAGACCTAATATAAGGGCAGATTGCTAATTTTTGCCCCGTAATCTCAAGAAACTTCGTAGTAAAATGCTCACTAAATGATATTTGGCAAACAATCAGACAACACTACGGCTTCCTGTCCACTTGTGTTCACTTTCTAGATTTGTCGAGCACATCTTTACAGCCAGACGAAAGACCTGAGGATTTGTTCAAAAGGCTTAGAGCATTTTTTTAGGACAATTTACTTACTGCCAACTCCGGCGTTACACATCACGGTGAAGCTGTTGAGGTATACGAGGATCTTACTCCCACTCTGGAGAACACCATTGTTGTCACATGGCTTCAGCTCATTCATCCAGGCCTATCTATTCTTGTGAAGCAGAAATATGATTCTGAACTTCCTTATAAGTCACTCGCCTCAATTCTCTCCTCGATGAGCTCCGCTGTATAGAGGATACCAAGACTATGCGTGTCAGCAACACATTCTCAAAGATGTACAGTTTCAAGAATCCTGTCACGAGGACGAAAATGAAGTAATAGACTCTGATTTCGACAGCGTCGCTCAGTCAGTGAGCGTTGAAGGGCCGGTCGCCCATCGTGTGAGCATCGTTCAATCCCCGGTTTTCCATACATTTTGCAATGAACACCCTGTAAAGCTGACATTAGACACCGGCGCTACATCCAACATAGTCCAGGCATCCGTCGCCCGTATGTTTGGTTTTCCAATTACCCCAGCGTCCCAGGTCGCTCGTCAGGCAGGAAGTGTTACTTCCATGGATGTCGTAGGAGAAGTGCACTGCTCCATCACTCGAGGAAAACTTAATTTTGAACTCGATGCTCTAGTTGTGCGACAGTGATATTTCGATATTCTATCAGGAAACCCGTTTATGTCCCGAAATGGCATTGGCGTTCGCCCAGTGAAACGGCAGATCGTGATCGATGGTACTGAGGTTATCAATTACGGCGGTTCACCTAGTCGATCTTCACATTCTAGCGTGCGACGTACCCAGGCTTTCCTACTACGCAATCCCAAACACACTGTGGTTTTACATGGTGAATACATTCAGCTCTCCACGCCATGCCAGGCCTGGCCTCCACCAAAAGACATTCTCTCCGTGGATCATACAATGCGTATCACCAATTCCACTGACGCGCCTATTGTACTAAAACGTGTTGAACAGCTTTACCAAATCAGACACGCTACATGTCCTCCTATGAAGTCCTTATCGTACGACCCAATACCTTTCACCAGTGTACACGATACGCCTTCTTCCAATGCAAAGCCCTTTTCACACGATGTCGTCGTTGATCCCGACTCCTGTTTTGACTCAACCACCCGCGATAGATTCAACTCGCTCCACACCAATTTTGATGATGTTTTCAACCCCTTCATTTCCAAATATAACGGCGCGAGTGGACCTATCGAAGCTGTGGCAAATATGGGTCCAACTCCCCACCTCAGCGCAAAGGGCGACTTCACCAGTACACCAGAGGTACCATGGATGATTTGATGATTTAGAGTAAATGGGTGCCTTCGCTAGACCTGAGCAGGTCAATGTCAAGGTTGAATATCTCAACACCTCCTCTCTGGTCCGGAAACCCAACGGTGGAACCAGACTTGTCACTTCATTTGGTGAGGTTGCTCAGTACAGCAAGCCGCAACCTTCGCTAATGCCCAACGTTGAAATTTGTAAATGGAACCATTTGATCATCACTAACTTACCTAAGGCCTTTTACCAAATTCCATTGGCAACGTCATCCATGAGGTACTGCGGCGTCGCTACTCCATCCAAGGGCAAACGTGTGTACACTCGTTCCGCCATGGGCATGCTCGGATCTGAAACCTGCCTCGAAGAGCTTATGTCAAGGATCCTTGGTGATCTCATCCAGGAAGGCTATGTTGCCAAAATTGCTGACGACTTGTACATTGGTGGCCAGACCCATTAGGCGATTCTTCTCAATTTGCGACGTGTTCTTCTCTTACTACAGAAGAACAACCTTCGTTTGTTAGCGTCCAAGACTGAAGTTTGCCCGAAAAGGGCGGTCGTCCTAGGCTGGATTTGGTCCAATGGTACTCTACAGGCTAGCATACACAAGGTGGCTGCCTTATCAGCTACCGAACCCCCTGCTACCGTACAGGGCCTACGATCATTATTGGCGCTTACACAGTACTCAGTCGCGTACTACCCAGATATGCAGACCTCCTCGACCCGTTAGATGAGGCTACAGCACGAAAAGAATCGAGGGAGAAAGTAGTATGGTCGGATGACCTCATTAACTCTTTCAACCGCGCTAAACATGCCTTGGGCAGTAACAAAACCATATATCTACCTCAGCCTGGTGCCTCGCTATTGATCGTGACTGACGGCTCTGTCAAAAACAGAGGACTAGGAGCCACTCTCTACATCCTTAGAGACGACAAACTCCTGTTGGCCGGCTTCTTCCATGCCAAATTACGGAATCATTAAGTATTATGGCAACCCTGCGAGATAGAGGCCTTAGGCATTGGAGCTGCTATAACACATTTTTTCTCCCTACATCATCCAAGCCTCGGGTACTACTCAGGTTCTGACAGACAGCAGACCGTGTGTCAAGGCTTATGAAAAGCTGCAGCGGGGCGAGTTCTCTGCAAGTTCGAGAGTAACTTCCTTTCTATCGATCGTCAGTCGTTATGCTATACACGTTCGCCATATCGCAGGAACCGCCAATTTTCCATCCGACTTTGCCAGCAGGAATACCATCGAATGTCTCGACTTTTCATGTCAAATTTGCAAGTTTATAGCGGAAATGGAAGATTTTGTCGACCGCGATGTATCTTTGAATGATGTTTTTGAACAGACAATTCGCATTCCATTTACTTCACTCTCAACTCAGTCAAGGTATTCGTCCTTCTAAGGAGGCCACCAATATCCCCGATGTTAAGCACTACCTCAGGGACGTTGTTATAGCTGCCGACGGCCTGCCTGTCGTTAGAGACTCTCAACCGTTCAAACCTACACGCGAGCGTAACGTTGTTCCACGCACGGCCATTGATGGGTTATTGACAGCCTTGCATATCCGATTCATCCATCCATCAAAGTATCAGTCTAAGCGCCTTTTCAGTAGGTACTTCTTTGCCCTCGACGTTGACAAGGCCAATACATCCTTGTCTTCTGCCTGCCATTTCTGCCAGTCTGTGAAATCTTTTTCAGAGCACTTTCAGCCTCAGTCTTCCGTTGAGGCATCCACCTCAATCGGAGTGATATTTGCTACTGACGTGATGCGTTGTTACCTTCAGTACATCATAGTTTTGAGAAAGACTGTTTCATCATACACATTAGCCTCATTGATCCCTAGCGAGAAGCATGAGGATCTTCGAAACGCTCTCCTGATTATGTCCGTGGGGCTACGCTCGTTATGTGACAGTGGCATTACCATTCGTGTTGATCGAGATCCTGGCTTCTGTGCCCTCCAGAAAGAACATTTTTTTTCTCTCCCATAGCGTACACCGTGATATTGGGAGAGTAAAGAACACCAATAAGAACCCAGTCGTGTAGCGTGCAATAAATGAACTTGGGTTGGAGATTCTTCACATATCCCGAGAGGGAGGCACTGTCTCGGCAGTCACTTAAGCTCTCGCCACTGCTCAGATGAATTCGTGTATTCGGCTTGATGATCTCTCTTCTCGCGAACTCTGGACTCAAAGAGACCCGCTTACAATTACAACAGGTACCGATCATCGATCGGCAGATCATCCACAGACAGAGTTTGTCTCGCGAACAGAACCACGTACCTAGTACCAAAACCAAAACCGGTGGAACCATGAAAATACGCCATAGTAGTATTTCCGTCGGCGACTTAGTCTTTCTCATGTGTACGCCAAACATATCTTGTCGTTCACATTGACAATGATCTATGGAAGTTCACCAGTTCGCAGTACCGTAGTAAGGTGAACACCGTACCCATGTCGCAGTGCTACCCATTACTACCTTCTACCCAGTAACACTTCTCGTGCAGTCGCCTCAGGGACCCATCAGAGGTCAAGTATCAGATGAAACTTTAGACTCTGACGATGACCCGTGTGGCTTCCCCCCACGCCTTGCTCTGACATTTGGTCACCTGTCGTGTCCTCAAACGCCCCCTACATTTACTTCCCGTCAGCCGCTACACCTGCAACCGGACTTGCCAGTACCGCTTGTATTGGCCCAGCCTCTCGCGCCTACACAGCCTCCTCTATCTGATGCTATCTCTCCGTTCCCGATACGTCTGATCCGATGAAGTGTGCCAGAGTCTCCACTTCGTCGATCGACTCGCTCTCGTATTATTCCTCGTTGGCAAACCCAGGATTGGGACCTCAGCTGATGAAACCGTGGTGTGAACTATGACCTTTATTCAGTACTATTATAATTTGCATACTGTGTGTGTTGTTAGTACATGTATAGACATGTATTTTACAAAGGACAGGTTAAGGGACAGAGACACTGCACCCTCTGTATGGTTCTCTTAATGCATTGAGTGTTCACCTTCTTCGTTTTCATGATTACATGTTCCATTAATTTAGAATGAATTAATATCTCAAAAGGACATATTAGAGATAAAGGCAATCACGCCAATACCTTATTTCCTTTTTCTTATATTAAGCGGCCTCGTCACTGACTGATAAGCGATCCCATGCTGGGCACTTCCTCTTCCGGCCTGACGCGACATTTTGTTGTAACATGTGGCTATTGTGCGTTTTGTTACATAAAGTCTTTACTACCAGAACACGGTGTCATTCCTTATTGGCGCGAAGACTCTACTGACGGAATGAAGCAGCTGTCGGTGATAATAAGGTGGTTTTGGATCAATAAATACCCCAATAAATACCCCACTTATTGATACATTTGATATATGTGTCGTGTTTAAACAGATTTATGCTGTTAGCACTTCAAAACTTAGCAAAACCAAACGACAGTGTTGGAAAATCCAGCGTTTTCATCTAGTAGTAGGAAACTCAGGATATACTTCAGCAACGACACATGCTGTACATGCCATTTGTTGACGAATATTAAACAGTTAATGTGAATGTACACTATGCATGTAATTGAGTTTGAATACACTACAGGATTTCTTTTGGCAAATCATTTGCTTTAATTCGTAATAGGTACTGTAAAAACTAGCCTTTAAAATTTGACTGACAGTTTCATCATCCATTTTATTCACTATTTCTTGCAGGTTTGGATAAATTGAGGCATATTGAATCAATGTAATTGTATAATATACCGTGTCTGTGGATACCACATGTTCCCTCACAGGGTACCAAAGAGCTTTGGTACTGTACCAAAGAAGGTGTTGGATAGAAGTTGAAAATCGGCCCACGATCAATTTTTGATGTTTAAGTCTAAACCTGTTAATTTTATCAAATTTCGTATCAAAACAACGCTTAAACTTCATCTGGACTGCAGCGCTCCCTACATGTTCAAAATATCCCCTTCCGCCAGGTGCCTTTAATGGAATCAATTTGGAAATAACAAAAACAAAATCGCAATCTGCTTGCACATTTGAATCACATATATAGTGAAATGATATATATTAATTGCCCATATATGGTATCATTTTTTCACAAATTACCCTTTACATGTAATTCTGCTCCCGAAAGATGACTTCAATTATTTGCCTTTTTGTTGTAAGATAATTAACTAATCATATTTCTGTCTAGCATGTAAGACTTGTGTTGATGATTCTACTGGATATGCCCACTTTGTGGAGCTTCTTTCCCGCTACCCCCTTGGTTTCATTACATATCAAAGTACTGAGACTTCTGAATCAGTTAAGCCATCTGATCATAAACAAATCGTTTTGCATAGCGATCATCAACTCAGGATTGATCAATTGATTTGGCTTTGCCCAAAAACAACAATTGATATTTATGTACATGGTGCATGAACACCACAATAACTGCATGGTAAACTTTTGTTAATTATAATAAGAATTTATATTTGATAATGAATTACAAAATATTTAAAACCATTATTTGCAGCAGACAAAACGCATGACCCACGCATCTTTTTTATCGTTAAATCATCCATACATATTAAACTACAAAACTCCCTACCAGTGACTTGAGATGTATAGTTTCGTGGAGAACTGCTATATATAATGCTGTAGTAACCCCAAAATCATTCACATAAGGAACAATCGTCAAACATATGGTTGGGCATGGGCAAACATGCACAAAATATGCAGCTTGTATAGTAGGTGTTCGCGGGTAAATTAAACAAAGCCTAATTCAGTCTTTGTCTTTATACCGGCTATAAAATCATTATTGAATATGAAATTTCAAATATCCCAGTAGCTTTATGATTCTTGAAAAAATGTTTTAATTTTTTAACCTATTTCAACTCTGTGTCTACAAAAAGATGTAAAGTTTATTATTAGAACAAGCAATATAGTCTTTTATTCATATTTGCTACTGTCTAAATCACTACACAAAGATTTAAACCTGTGATCTTAAATGGAGACCAAAATAATATATTCAGAATTTAAAAATCGATAGACTTGCATTCTAGCTTCACATTTTTGAAATAATATGACCCAAGGACTTCAGACAATATTATTTTGAAGATTTTAACATTTCCCCTTTGTGACCTTGAAAAACGGGCGAGGTCGTTTATTTATAAAACTTTAATAGCCCGTTTTCCTACTGTTCAAAACAAAAACGGGTGCGTTATGTTTGCTGCGAAGACTTGTTTGAGATTCTAAATAGATTTGGCCCCACTCTCCTTGAATGAAGGTTAATGTGATTTATTTGAAGAACACGAAAAAAATAGTTGGGATGGATGATGTGACACTTCACAAATATGAACAACCAGTAGCCCAACACAATTGTGGTTTAAGTTCACAGTGGTGGCCAAAGTTATTTGAAAGAGTGATTGACAGCAAATCTGAGTTAGGCCAACCTCAATAACTTCAGTTAGACTTGAGAATACACGATGGCGAAATCATTTCAAACACTACAAAACTACAAAGTAGTGATTGAGCAACGCATGCGCAAGGCTCGCTTATTTTGACAATACTGCATCATACAGTAATGCAGAAATGATACTTAGTCTGACAAGCGGTAAATATGCATACGTTGCTAAGAAGAATTTGCAATTGCAAGGACTGAAGTATGTTCCAAACTTAGACAATCAATATATTAAGTTTGATTGATAACCATTAGTTAGCCTCACTTGCCCATATCACACTACTTTTGGCGCTGCGAATTTCATCATTGAAGGAACCCAAACTAAATTTTAATTAGTACTTAAAGCTAATAGAAATAAGGAAATAGTGGTAGAGACATCAAAGAAAAAGTACAAGGAGAAGCATTACAAAGTAAAGAACACACAGAAGGCGGTATTTATATTGATTATTATCATCCTCCATGATTCAGCATGATTAGGTATGATTTTTTAACCATGACGTGTAATGCTTTCGTTTTCAGAATTTAGCTTAGGGGACTTCTTAAAGAATGATCGACTTAGAATTGACCAGCCTTGAAATCTTTTCTGGAGAATTCGGGGTTCTGTCCTGAAACTGGCATGCTTTACTATTATGGCCAAGTAGTGTTTTCACTTTTGGATTCAGCGATCTTTAAAAGATTGATAACACTTTTTTCAGTATTTTTTATCCTGTCCGGGAATCTGCTTGTTCAGCTTTTAATTTTCTAAAAATGACGCCGGGTTTAATTTTCAAAATGCGTAATTGTGCATTCCAATATAAAACTATGATATATATTTTTGACAGAGTTAATTACCTTTTCTGTATCGACAGGCAAAAAGACACCCGTGTGTGGTGCTTGTGTTGCTATTGTAAACCGAACATGGTTAAACTCTGTCAGACTACTGTAGAGAAGCAGCATTTTCTGGTCAAATCTCCAAGTTGCATGAACACACCATACCGTACAGCAAAATCAAGTTATTCATTGGGAAATTACAAAGTATTGTACAGAGAACACGATCTGTTCTAGTGGCAGAAAAAGGAAGAACCCTGGATACGCCACTTGTGGGCAAGTTGTGGATCGGGCTGAGGGGCCAATAGACTTTCGCACATTTATCACCATGCATTGAACAAAGTGCAGGCTAAATGATTGTCGGTTTGATTCATCCTATCGTACAACACATTTACACACACTTATAGCGTAGCCTAATCGACGTGCATATTTTGCCCATTTTTGTACAAACGTTTCACTGATCATTTGTCTGATGAAGGTGATAGCTTACATACAGTGCTAATCATCAAAATTTCACACTTAAGATTGTGCTTCACGAACATTTTTAAAATCTAAACTTACCAACCTGAAGAAGAGGAAGCAAATGTGTGCATTTTTCATGACTGAAACAATGAAACAGACGTGTTTAAGGCCCCATTGGAGTATATCTACATGTGTCACATTCCTAACTTATACAAAATCGTATTCTTATCTCCCCAGAATGTCCAATACTAAATTCAGGTCGAAATAATATTGAAAACTAATGTGCAATACTCTATCTATGATCGTGTGACAGTCGTCACTTCGAACTTTCATTACTTTGATATTTAATTAATAGATAAAGGGGTATGGGAAAAGAAGCTATGAAAAGTGGGCATATTAAGTGAATGATCTTTACAACATTTATATGCAAGACAGATGGAGACTTAAAGATATTTTTAGGTATGATGATTTGATGGAACCCGGACTGTATCACGCTTATCCTGTCGCGTAAACAAAAAATGCAGAAATAAAAATGTTATATTTGTATTACATATAATGAGTAAAACTCTTATTTGCAAGAAAATGACATTACATATTGTCAAGTGTTATATACCATCGAAAAGGCTTATGAAAGTGCCATTTAACAACAAAAGCAGATTCAAATTTTGTCTTTTTCGAAATTTAATGTTTGAAAGGCAAATAGGGTTCTTGGCACCATGAAAATCATTATAGGGGGATCTGCAGTCACAAGTTGGTTCTATCTCAGGAATAAACATTGTTTTGATGTGTATTTCATGCCAATTTATTGAAGTATGCTTAAAATTATTAAATTGGTTGAGGGCCGCCATGCAACACATCTCTTTCCGTTAAAAATGCTATTATTCAGAGTATAGGTCTTACTTGTCATTAGCTTTCTTGTATTGTACAATGACAGTTAAAATAGCTTAATGTTTCCTAATAACAAGAAACGTATTTGTAATTAACAATGTCTTATCATTGTATACTTCCAGAAACCCCCCCATTAAATTATACTTTTATGTGGCTGATGTTCGCGAAATGTTCGTTTCAAGCACATTTAAATGTAACAATTGATTAATTAATTATGATAAAAATTCTGTAATATATACATTTTTAGACAGGTGTGTGGATTGGATTGTAACAAAAGTTAGTACAGAGGCAACGAATAGCCATGTATTGCTCCACATAATACTGGATCAGCTTTGAGTTATGATTAAACAATAATATCTCTTGCAAATTGTTGTTTTACAATTCATTCTTTTTGTTTGGAAAATCCATGTGTTTATGGCATTGAGTAAATTTGCAATACTATGACGGTAGTGAGTTATTATTAGCAGTGATTGTTTTAAGTTTGCAATATCACACGTGCATTGACAATAGGTAATCTTTACATACATGCAGAAAGTACCAATCAATCTAACAGTCGTACAATAGTACGACCAGCACCTGACATATGTATAGCATCACTGGTGATTCTCACTGTTTTTAATTGTGCATACGTCGAATAATTTTAGGGATATATAGCTACCTCTGCTGCTGAGTGATTAAATATTAACATTTGAGAATTGACTTGTTCCTTTGTCCGAATATGAGCGCGTTTTGTAGCCGTTGGCATGGATTTCACTGAGGAGAAGCTACGGACAGTGACTTGGAAAGAAGAGAAGATACAAGATTAGTTACTCTCATATGTTAGCCCTTGTATGTTCCAACCACATTATATTTAAGTAAAGTTAAATGTGCACGCAATTTAATAACGAAGTAAAACCAAGTAAAAAGATAAATTTACAGGGTATGAATTATAATGCATAATACAAAAAATATCAAGAAATGAATACAGCCAAAAAATGGACAATTAAGCGCAGCAGATGGCAGCTTCGTTTAATTCAGAGATTGGAAGTGGTATTGGAGAACATGTTATGGGGGAAGAAGTAATATGTATACTGGGCCTCCATCACAATCAGCAACCTAAACCCAACAGGGGCAAATAAATGCTGATTTTGAAGAACAACACATGTTGCTAAATATTAGTGAAAAAATAAGACATTAGCAGTGGCAATGACAACACAAGGGATTAGGCAGACAATTAAATCGTACGACGGACAGCCAATATTATTTAAACAATGGGTAAAGGACAGAAAAAAAGCAAAACTGACGGATTTGACGAATGCAGATACACCCAACATAGCGTATCAAACATATACTGGGACTACTGGTGATTTTTTCAAGCGCTATATAATAGAGACAGAGGGAGCAAACAAGGCAGCATGTTAAGATGGGTTAAGGTTTGATTATCTCAAAATGAAGTTTTGAGGGGGAACCCACAACGTTAGAGCCTATGAAAATAGAACACATGCGACCTCAGAGAACCAGTTATCATTTCGGTAAACAGGAACATCTCGCTCGGGAATGTAGCGGAGCTAGGAGGGGAAAACATATTTCAGCTGTACAATCTCGCCCAACAACTGGTGCCATATGTTTGTACTGTAACAAAATAGGACACATAAGACGCAACTGTCCTATTTGCAATATTTAAATTGAAATACTCCTCCCACAAAGAAGCCGGTGGAAGGAGTTGGCGAAGAACACATAAAATACGTACATTTAGGATAGCAATACCGGGTTCAGTTACCCGAGCTCTAGTGTTTTCACGATTGGGAAACACATATCTCATTGTCTTGTCGACTCTGGGGTAGAGGTACGTTTAATAAAAGAAATCGTATTTAGCTGCCAACAAAACCTAAACCCATTAAAGAAAAAAAATGCACATATGGAAACGAGCTGTCCGTATTAGGTTGTACTGACATAACATTTCAGATGAAAGGTCGAACATTGACCCAAAAAGTTTTTGTCAAGAGCATGAACAGAAACTTTATATTAGGGAGAGATCGGCTACACCAAAATGGTGTTAAGCTATTTTTGATCTAGGTTGTCTTAAGATGGGAAAAACATATGTGCCGCTATAGGAAGACAAACACGTGTCTGCCTTATCAAGACTTTGGAGACTGTGGTGCCATTTGTAGCACTTTAATACTGCTGCCTATAATTATATTCCTGTTA
Organism: Mizuhopecten yessoensis; assembly: GCF_002113885.1. Classification (NCBI taxonomy): domain Eukaryota; kingdom Metazoa; phylum Mollusca; class Bivalvia; order Pectinida; family Pectinidae; genus Mizuhopecten; species Mizuhopecten yessoensis. Next base: position 152,431 of record NW_018406714.1, on the reverse strand, counting down.
ACTACTGCTGCTACTGAGTGGTGAGATATTGACATTTGATAATTGACTTGTTCCTCTGTCCTGCTACATGTGTCTCAACCTGCTACTGTTCTGGTGCACAATTCACAGTGGTTAGATGTATTGTTCCCCATTCCTTTTTTGTTTTGAGAAATGTAATTTTACTGAAATATTAAGTAAGAAAATATAAAAATATAATGCAGTGAATATTTTTTTAAATCATAACTTAATGTTTTATAAAAATCTAAAACCATTTAATGTGCAGAACCAGTACAAGCTGAATCACTCATTATGTACTCTTTTATTACTTTGAGGTGACTACCACCAAGGAACCCTTGACGACTAAGGGTTGGGAAGGTAAGCGGAAACACGAGAATTTTCTATTTGGTCTAATTACCTGCAAAGTAACTCTCCATGCAGAGCCAGTAAAGTTCAATATGTTGTACTGTCGCATTTGTCTGTCCGTCCTTGAACAATTTCTTCATACAAATTCTTCTTTAGAACCACTAATTGAAATTGTAACACATTTGACTACATGTATTCGGAGGTGATGAGGATTCACAATTGCACAAAAAGTGGCATTGTACACGCAGGACTGAAGGTAGGGGCAAAGGGGTTAATATGGTCATATTGCTTTAAACATCTTCTCTTTTAAAAGTTGTAAATTTTAAATAAATATTTAGATATATTAAATATAGATATCAGCCATATTTCGTTAGAACTTTATTCTTGTAATTGCGAATTAAATTTCAAGGCTGACACTCCACATAGCAAAAGGAATAACTTGATCAAAGGGGTTAAATGTTCGAACTTAAGGTTCACCAATCCCCCTAAAAGATGCTGTAGTCACCTAAAATGTCAACCCCCTGATAAGTCATGTTGAAAGACCTCAATTAAAAATCGGAGCTGATATTATGTTATTTGTATATATTGAACTTGCAGATTGGCTATACTAAAAATGCATAGCCTGGTTAACTTAGTCAAAAATAAGGCATTAAGGCTGATGTCTTAATAAAAATAGCTCACTGGACTTATAACATGTCAATATTTTTTTTCCCAACTGAGTGCTGAGAAATGACCCATACTTTAAAGGTTTTTTTATATACCCAGGTCATGCGGAGCTTCATTTCTCCTCTACAGACCCGTGCACGTTCGCTGTTCCACTTTCAGCGTACCGTTTGCGTAGCATTTCCGTACCATTTGCGTATCACTTGCGTAGCATTTCCGTAGCACTTCTTCCGTACCATTACCGAACCATTTCCGTAGCACTTGCGTAGCGTTTCCGTAGCACTTCTGTATCGTTTCCGTAGCACTTGCGTCTACATCTTTCCATTTGAAAACCGTTTGTGAAACGTTCGGTCGAAAATGTTACGGAATATATATTTGTCGAAACGAATTGTTGATAAAGAAAATTATTCCAACTTTCATAATAGTCTGAAGAAAAAAAATGTCGGTTTACACATACATGGACATAAGCAGCCCTCCTCCCATGGGTCTACTGTGTGTTCCCCACACCAGCGCCTGAGGGGTAATTTAAGTAACAGGCATAGAGCTGGCCATGTGGTAATGATCTGTCCCTTGATAAAGGTATAAACAATTTTGTTGGCAGTTATAAAGGTTGTAAGGGCAACATGACCACCCGCTGACAGATACTTTTCTTCCAATACGATATCCATACCTGCGTATATAGGCAGTGATAACGCATTGATCATTCACCTGTGGTCACATTGGATTCTGATGAGCTGTACCTGATCAAGGTCACCTTCAGTGATTTCAAGGCTATTGATTATAAGTCCATGTCAATTGATCGAGTGTATTATCTGTCCACCACGTACAGCTGTATACAGGTAAATCAGTTCAAGGTTCAATTTGAAGTTCTTTATTTGCTGAAGTTTTACAACGTATGGCAATTACAGATAAGACAAAGACACTCACAAGGACACTCACAATGTCCGCACACATCATCCTCATCATCATCAAGGTCACTCACACTAACTCGCACACATCATCATCATCATCATCCTCATCATCATCATCATCAAATCAGCAACAGCAGCAGCAATCATTCGTCATTCATCATATTCACATTCATACGCACGCCAGAACCTTTTTCACCCTCATTCACCCAGACAAGACTTATCAATATAATGGTATATTATATAATTTGTATTCAATAAACTGATATACAACATGTATCTTAACATGACCTGTTCTAGTGATGACCTCTTAATAAATCTGGACTACGTTTAAACGTTAGTGATAAATACTTTCCTAAATTATTAAGTTCTTTTGTGTTTTCGATTTTGAGTAATTGAACGAATTTAAACATGCTAGGCCTTTTGAAATAATATTGCTTTATAAATTTAGATCGGAGGTCAGAATAGCGATAACATTTAATTATAAAATGAAATTCATCTTCTATATCATTTTCATTTCATAAAATACATTTTATTTCTTCTCTAGGTATATCTCTGTAACGGCCACGTTCAATGAACAGGTCATGCGCACATAAACGCATCTTAGAAATATGTTTTAGATAATTTAAAGTAATTGCCTTATGAAGATATGGTTGCAATTTAATACTTTCCACTAAATGCTGATATAATACTCCTTTAGAAGAAGAATGAACTTTCTCTAGACAATCTTGCTGAAAACTATCACATAATCGCTGCTTATATACTTCACTAGAATGATTAATACTATCAGCCACAAACATGTATCCCAGGCCGACTCTTGAAAGATCATGTTTGAAGTTAAGGATCCAAGGGTCTTTATTTTCAACCATATCATCATAACAAGCTTTCAGCACACAGTTGTAATTTAATCCAATACTTAAACATTTTAACTTTTCTTAACAGCTCCAGATGTGATCTTTCAAATTCAATATAACGAAATGCAGAGTTTGTAGATGTTTTCAATCCTAATAATGATTTCAAAAATCCAATATTCAATTTTTCTATTTCGGGTGCTTTATGAAACCCCCAAATTTCTGAACCTTACATTAAAATCCTATTGACAAACGTGTCAAAGACAGCAAGACGAGATTCTATATTAAAATAATCCTTTTTACATACATTATTTATGGCAAATAGTTCTTTTCGACCTTGTTCTGCAAGTTTTGGGTTTTTTTTTTGTAAATTTTCCATTATAGTTTAAAGTGAGACCAAGATAATTTAACTCGTCAACTACTTCAATCGCATCATTATTATAAAACCATTTTTCTTTTGCTCTTATTAAACCACCATTTCTAAAGATAACTGTTTTTGTTTTATCTACATTTAAAGTTAAGCTCCATTTTCTACAATAATCTGATAGTGAATCTAACATTTTCTGCAAGTCTTCTGGTGTTTCCGATAGTATGACCATATCGTCTGCATACATAAGTAAAAATAAATTAATAGTTTGAATTTCTAGTGATAAGCAATTTTTTTTTTTTTATAAAATCCATTTCTAAATCATTAACAAATAATGTAAACAACAAGGAAGATACTATTTCCCCTTGGAATAAACCACAATCACATTTGAAAAATTCAGTAACACAACATTTTACATTGGCATAGAGACTTATTATTTTCAGGAATTTCCCTTCTATACCTTCCGTAATCATTCTTATCAACGAGCAATGTTGAATATCAACCATACGCAATAAACTTCTCAATATAAGATTGTTGAAAGTGAGGATATTTTTCAGTAATCATTTAAAAAACCATTATAAATATAACTTTATTGTCATCATATGATATTCTAGAAATCTGTTTTGTATCAATGAGTGTTAAAACTAAGAAAGTAGAGTGTGCTTCCTTGTTGTCTATAGCAAAGACGTACATATATAACAATACGCCTCTGTCTATAATAGGTTTAGCGGAGTGTCCTTTCTGTGTGTGGTATATGAAGGTGTCAAAAATCAGTCAAGTGTTTCCGGTCTAATGTACCCATGAACTTACATGGTTCAATAAAAAAGATAATTGACCTTTTACAGCTGACCAATTAGTACCACTTAGCGCCCTTACAAGCTACACAGTAGAAAGTATCAGAGACGAGAATTTACCTGGCCTAAGTATATTTGGGAATATGATATTAACGACAACAAGTTTTATTAAATAATTAAAGAAAGATTAATTGATATTTTTAGAGAAGAATGTTTTTAGATATCTTAACGATTATTTTGATCTTCAAAACTATCTGCGTAAACCCATACAATAAAAAATAGATTATCTTCTCATAACTTAAAATCAGAAAAAGGGCGATATCAAAACATTGAATAGTCGAGTATGTAATGCTTGTAATTTTGATGATGTTGAAGATGAGTTTCACTTATTTTTAAATGCCCATGTTATTCTGATTTGGGAGGACATTTTTTGAAAACTTTTTTCATTAAAATGCCAAGCATGTTTAAATAGACAGCGCTACTGAGTGTGAAAAATACAAAAGAAATAACCAACTCAGGGAAATATATCAAATTTGCAAATTCGAGATGAGCCTAATTATTATAAATAGATATAGTTGCACTCTTCAAACATGATACTGTTTCCATTGTAATTGTGTTCTTAATGTGTGTATTGTTGTGTAAAGCTATTTTGAATTATCACAAAGTTTGTTACTTCGAACTAGTGAGTCGAACGACTCAAAGTAATAAAGAACTTGAACTTGAACCTGGCGATGAGGCTTCGTACAAGTGTACATGTATGACAAAATATGAAATATTGTAGCACTTACACTAACATGTATTGAGCACAGAAAAAAACACAAACTCATGTACTTTGGCCACTTAATCTAATTGTGGCGTTGTCTATATCAAATCTGACAGCCGTCAGATATGTATACTTTAAAGCCAAATATATACGCCTCTGCACCGGTGTAACATTTTCACTTGCTTGTGTGTGCGGTACTATAACCAGTTTACCGAAAAAGTCCTTAATTATGGAAACTCCTTAACTTGAAATTTGAGGAAAATGACATCATCTTTCCTAGACGCCAATCACGTTTTCATGTGGAACTAGAGACAGGATAATCTGTGAGCATCCTCACACAGACATAGACATATTAAAGTTTGACTGTGGTCTCGGTCCCTATGTTATCTGACATCAAAACCCTATACCCTCTGCAGTACACACCCCTCAGGGTGTGCCAGCCAGCCGTAGTGTTTCCAGTACCAGAATTCAGATAGGTAAGATATACCTGTAGAAAGGTCAGTATAGATAAATGTACCTACATTTTTGTGATCGGTAAAGAAAATCTATATTATTATTTATACCAAAGGTGTATATCATGAATGAAATAATTACATATATCTAGTACATATAAGTGTTCTTATTCATAATAGTTAACTACATGGACGAGCTTGCCTTTCAAACTGAAAAACATATAAATACATTATCGCGCACTCAATCATATATAATAACTTATCAATCAACTATATTTTCAAAATAAAATAAAAGACGTGTAACAAAGAACTATTTATCTATGAATGCAATTTAATGAATAGCCAGGGTACGTATACATTTCAAATCCCCGATGCATGTATTTGTATGTACTATTAATTAAACAAGTTACCGGTCTCCAAATTCAAGTTTATGGAAGTATTAAAGACGATATAAAAAATGGAAATAAAGGTACTGGAACCATAACACAGAAGTCTGATTTTTTTTCAGTTTTTGTTATCATTAGGCTTATTGATTATTACGTTTCTCGTTAGAAAAACGTAACCAGTTTACCAACTGTCAATATTATGTTAGAGTACGCCCGCTCTTTGTGATGGAAATATTATATGTACCAATATTTGATCGACTTTTGTCTTTATATAAATCACGAGACATTTCTGTTTGTATCACACTCATCCATTATCCAAACGAAATGGCAAAATTTAAAACTAGCTGAGAGGAATTCCGATCTCATATAAAGATCTCATATAAAGATAGATGTTGCCATGCGAAACAACTAAAATCATAGTAAAATCCACTAGTAATACATTTAAGCAATTAATGAATAAGAAAACAAAGGCTAAGTACCCCTGATCGATAAATGAACTTTAGATAATGTGCCATTTGCTAACATTCTTTGGTTATATGAATGCACTATACATGTTATAAACATTGAAACTGAAAAGTAGAATTATGTTTATAACAAGTCTAGCTCTTTTATAAAAACTTTGAGTGTTAAAAAGGGACGTTTTATATGAAGTTTAGGTAGTGTTTTTGGTCAAAGGTCTATGGTTTTACACACATATACCGGTAAAATATGTTACGCGGACGCTTACTATGATTTTTGTACGTTCTCATAGCAACAATCATCATCTTGTGCGGCCGGTATACCTATCCACACATAGTTAAAGAGTAATAAAGCCCCGTATGACATAGGTATATAAATGATCTTCTAATAACGTAATTTCGTAACATTCAGTTGGGTCGCTTGAAAGATTGACATGTTATCAACCTTGTGAACAACCTCTATAATAGCATCAGCATTAATGCCGTATTGTGACCTCGTTAACCTGGTTATGTACTTTTTAATAGCTCATGTACAAGTTCAATATATTTAAATTACATATACATATTCCGAATTTTGATAAGGGTATTTGAATATGACTGTTACATCTTTTAGGGGGCTTGTTGAACCGTAACAGTAGACACATAGACAAACGTAATGAAAATCCTTGTTCATCATTGACTTCATAGACCAAGTTGTTTGTGATGTTATTTCAAATTATGTGCGATATTCAATAATAAGTATAGCATTGAGCAAACATGTTCTTTTTACTTTCTTACTCTGTTCCTTCATTATTAGACATATTTTCTTAATCACACATAAATATATGAGTAAAATGTCTTGGTCATGGTTTGGTCTATCGAGATTTTAGTAGGACTTAAAAAAACACAATCTCATAGACCTGTTGTCAATGATGCGTATATTTTGATTTAAAGACCGGGTGGTTTTAATGACGTCTTCTTTGGAACTAATAAAGTTGTATATAGTACCGGTATATATATACATTAATATCCCCTTATGCAGAGCAGTCGTTTGACTGAGCGTGATAGGTTTACAAGCTGAAGTCCATATTTCAAATCCTGGACTTACTCTAGATAATTTGTGCAATAAGAAAGCTGTCTTTTTATATTTTTGCTAATTTCATTTTTATCATTATTTTTTTCATTAAGCCCCACAAGGTATGTTTTTCTTTGTAGTTTTGATTAAAATCTTTTTGTTTGAAAGAGGGTATCAAATTGAAAAATTGGGGTTCCTGTCCCTTCCCGTTGTCGGGCACATAGGGGTAGGTCGAAAATGTGTCTGATAAAGGTCAACGGTCAATTGCGTATCTGATATGAAATCATTCATATTTCAACTTTGTTTCATACATTGATGTAGATCATGTTAATGCTGTAACATGAGCAAAAAAAATTGCGTTCAGATCGGAGCTTCAACCAGGAAGCTACCTGGCTGCCGACGATTGGTCCAGTCCAATCCCTCCTTTTTCTAGGATTTTACCCCAATACACAACTATTCACAACCCACCATGCGGAATTATTATTATTATCCGCACGTATAATCTAAATTTCACAATAGAGACTGGACGCTGGAATGCAACTCCAAAATCAGATAGAATATGCCCTTTATGTCAAACAGGTGATAGGTGATGAACCACATTATTTGTTTAAATGCCAAAATACTTATATATCATCAATAAGAAAAATATATCCATAGATATTACACTACAAACCCAAGCAATTTTAAGCTTAAAGGAATGATTTCTATTTGTAATTTACATGTTTTACCTAAAAGAAGTCGTTTTCTAGAGAAAACAATTAAGACTTTAAGTGACATAAGATAAATGCAGTGCTTTTATTCTGTAGTATTATATATTTACATGTTGTATACACAATCTGTACTCACTTTGCTATGTAATTGAAATGTTGACCTCTTGTAACGTACCTCGCGTGTCATGAGTGTAAAATAAAACTTGAAACTTGGTCATTTATGGACAAATGAGTGCCTCGGTAGCCGTGATCGCTAACGCGCATAGTCATTTACTACTGTGCGCAATCAAGCGCGAGCTTCAGACCACTCGCTCTCCCAAGAATTTCGGTTCGATCCCCAGCGGTGGAAAAGAGAGTGATGTCTGATAGTGTAATTAGTTATTATCCCTTCGATGGCACGATGGTTTACCCCGTGGATTTTCCCCCACCACGAAAACACCATTTGTTCCCTTAGCGGCGTCGTAATAAAAGCTCTACAGAGTTTATGCTTGTTGTTGACAATTGTACACGACGTTAAATAAATATTATTATTATTATCATTATATTATCATGTTTCGGTGGTGGAGGAATAACATGAGTACACACGCATTGATGCGTTACACAACTCAATCAGATTGCACACAACTGTGAACTTACTTTTTCTCTGGTATCCGGTATCCCGTAATGCTTTGAAACAAGGATTGGTCACAGGCACCAATGTAACAGGAGTGGAGAAAATACACGACCTGACAGGGATTTAAACCCGGCACCCTCCTAAATATAGGCAGACGCTCTACCAAATGAGCAATCTGGTTCCCAACGATCGACCCAGTCCAGTTCCGCTACAATACATTCATTACATACGCAACTGTAAGCAATGTTGATGTTTATTATACCTTTGATAAACAATTTCCAATATGAACTTCTACAAACCTTATTTAATTTCTGTTCATTTCTTTTGTGTGATTTGTGGTGATGTTTTATTATACAGTTAAAGTATGGGGTTGAGGGATATAGCAAGTTTCTGGTGTCCCTTGACCATGCCTATTTCCCTCGGCTTCGCCTCGGGAAATATACCTGGTCTTGGGACACCAGAAACTTGATATATCCCTCAATCCCATACTTTAACCGTTTTATTATACCGATACACACTGCAGAAATAGTTTTAACTTGAAAATATTTGTAAACCATAAGCTGTATAGCTTCACAACCCAACTACCCCTTTGATGGCAATGGAGTCAAATGCTTCCGAGTTCGGTAGCAAGCTCCGCCCACCTTGTGCGTCGCCTACGAGTTCGGTAACAAGCTCCGCCCACCTCTCGCCTGATTGGCTCGGCGGAAACACCCGAGTGTAGGTGTGTTTTAGTTCCCAGACTAACACACAGGACTAAAACACAGTCAGGCAAAAGTGGGGATATATTCGATTTAACCAATTACTTTTATATAGAGTAAATAAAGTTGAGGTATAATAAACAATAATAAATGGAGGAGGTTACTCTTAAAAGGGACGAGAAAGGAGAGGAAGACAATAAAGATATTATAATACGTCATTTGTGTAATAACATGTCTGATTTGGTTTTGTTGATCACATGACGGAGAAATAAAATATGACGTTGTCATTGACTGTTTGTGTATCTCCAGACAGATTCCCCTTATATGGAGCCTCTCTAGAAAGATCAGCTATAGGTACCACTTCTGAGTTCCGAGTCGCTGAAACAAATGACAACAATGTTGCATACGCCTGATTATCTTCACTGTTATTTTTCTATATAAGTATAATAAAATAATGTTTTGCTCTTGCATTAGGGACGAGCGCTTCTTTATTGTCCCTCTATAAATCATGTTTCACTCGGGCTGGGCCCTTGTGAATTGTGTTTCCCTACCACAAGACTAACTAATGTATAATATAGGAGAGGGGTTATAATTCAGTTGGGTTGTCTGTCTGTCCATGCATCTATCTGTCAACCTGTCTGTTGATAAAACGGATATGAATAAGAATATGAATTGAAGAGCACGTACTTCAACTATTTAAACGATACTTGATATAAACAATACTTTAATTGAATGGCATACATTTTTGAAAACATCAAATGGAGTTGTCTCCCAAATTTATTAAATTACATTCCTTTTTTTAGATGCATTGCTTGCTCTAATCATTCTAAACTAATGCATTGATTTGATTGATATTTTTCACATAGAACCCTTAAAACAAAATATAAGAAGTTGAGTTACCTCCTCTATTTTCGGCGTTAAGCCCGTTTGTTTAAAAGCGTTCTATAAAGAAAAACTCCTATATTTCTTGGAGCAATAGGGTATGAGTCTGCCCTGTTCGAAAACATTTTGGGTCACCACCAAATAACCATATACCTAGCTGTTCATAAATTGAATGAAGAGAATCGGGCTACATGCATAGGGGCTTCATGTCTAGATCAAATCATGAGATCTCAACTCTTTGGCCATAGCTCGCTTGGCATAAAATAAAAAATAGACTCATGCTTCTATGATAGCTTTCTGGTACGTACTGCTGATTCCTTAGGATTTTGTCTCTACGTCATAACATGTGAATGAAAAGGGTAGAGACAACCAACCATACACTGTATATATGATTTACGTATAAAATAGCTGATACACATAGGCTAGCACAAGTGCATTAAGGGTGGAAAGACATATATGCATTTGCGATTCCAACCCTTCAACCAAAAAGTTGCTTGCTTGGCATGAGGGAACAAACACAATCGTGTATGTACCCGTACGTCCAGCCCAATCATTAGCTATTTATTTGCCTATAACGGCTTTTTGTCTGCCTATAATGACTTTAAATGAAATTATTTTATCACGACTGCTTAAATATCAAAGCGATCTTCTTTTTGTTAACAAGAAAATATAGCAAGGCATTAAAGAAAATAGCTTATTTTGGACACATTTTGGATGCTGACTGCAATGTTAACACACAATAGTGATGACGACAGATGCAAAAAACTATACAATCTTAAATGCGGACGTTCTATAATTCTGTAGACGCCTCTGTCATGTTAAGGCTAAAACAAGCAAAGTGTCGACAAATGTTTCAATTAATGATTGAACCTTGCTGTGGTCGATTTCATTGAGTGATGAATTCAGTTGGTCTTGAAACAAATTTGAAGCAGTTGTTTTAATTAACATGTGTTTCGCAATAAATTGAACTTGGGAAAGTTCATAGTTGGTCCCAGATTTTGGAGCTTGTGCAAGTCGTCTACGTATTGACGTTATGTAAAAAGTACAGTCCATCTTGAAAGGACCATGAACAAAATGATGTTGTGCGCTTAGTTCAATACAGCCAAATTATGAAGAAACAAAGCAGAAAAAAATATCTTAAATTTTGTTTATGTGTTGATTGATTTATACGTTTAGCTATTCAATTTTCTGTCGCGTCTTTGAGGGAAAATAATGTCTAGACGCGGAGCGCAGGCTCATATGCGAGTCTACGGCAGCCATATTTGTCTTAGCTCAAAGTTGAGAACCGCTAAATTTCTTCTTTGTTTAAAAATGTCAATAGTTATTTACCTTCGCAAAATCTGACAAATATGTTTTAATACGCATTGGCAATGTTAATCTTATCAATTTCATCGGTAAATGCAACAGGTAATATTTGGTAGTTGCATCGAGTCGAACTGGAGTAGAAATTGAAATATCAATGAATAATTCTTCAATTTGATCGTACTGAAATATGTTACTTTCCATCAGTCGGTTCCATGGTTACTTGATGGCAATATATCATAAAAACAAATGAATACATAAGCCTGTCCGCTTATTATTTATTTAATTTTATAGTGAAGATGTTGTTGCAGATAAAGGACAGTATTATATATATTATGTTTTGGTAAGCTTGTAATAATAAAAATAAGAAAGGATTTTCTCGCGGCCTGCGTGTTGTTCAGCTAACCAGGCTTTAAACACTTACGCCGCTTGAATTTATGTCTGGCTTGTCATATTTAATAGTAGTTTGCAATCCGTGTTTTGACAAATATACTTTTTTTAGAATAATTGATTTTTAATATTTCTTGTTTAAAATGTAATAAAGTATTACCTGTTTTGTAAATAGTGAATATTGACACCTTTTATATTTTGTGGATTCTAACATACGCCGATATTTGTTTCTCTGACAATTTCGAGAGATGTAAGTTAAGTTTAACACCGTAACAGCTAATTACGGACGATCTTAACTACATGTTGATGTTACTTTCCATCAGTCGGTTCCATGGAATCATCACTAGATAAGAGAGATAGTATGTCGTGTTTTAATTAATGCGCTAATGTGCACAAATGTTGTTTGTTTGATTTGCGTATCTCTTTAGACTCTATTTCATGTGTGCTTTAACGCACAGGCATGTGACGACAACAGTTCGTTACTGAAATATTTACTTGTGCATAAAACCTGACATCACAAAACGACAAAGCGCTTAATTATCTGAACATAATAACGAATATGCATGCACATCATACTACTGCAGAGGCCATTTACGTGTTCAGGCACTGATATCCGCTCATCTCGACACTAGCATTGGTGGATCCTGGCACTTACATTTACTGATCCTGATGCATTGCCGAATCTCGACACTTGACGGATCCCTACATTGACATTAAAGGGTTCCTCTGACATTTATATTGACTGATCCCGACACTGACGTTGGCATCTACCGACACTGACATCGACGAATTTCTAAATTTCTAATGACAGATCCCGAAACTCACATCCACGAATCCTGGCACGTAGATTGACGGATGCTGACATTGACATTATTGGGACACTGACAATGACGGATCCCAGTTATTACAATGAGGGAGCCTGGCACTTAAATGGATCTTGACATTGACATGATCGGATACCTACACTTAAATTGACTGATCATGACACTGACGCTGACATATCCTGGCTCTGAGATAAGAGGATCACGCGACTGATAATGACGGATCCTGCCAGTGATATTGTCGACGACATATCGGTCTGTCGTCGACAGACCGATATGAAAAAAAGTCGATAAAACGTCAGAATAATTCGGACTAGTAACCGGAATTGAATCCGGTCATCTTGGTGAAGACGAGCGCGCTATCCACTGCGCCACCCGACCCATCATATACGTTACGCACAAGAACAAATATCTACTTTAGCTTTGAAAATGGCGTCATTGATGCAAGAATTATATTGCGAATACATTTTTACCAATCATCAACGATATTAAACTATCTACATACGGGAGACCGGGGCAAGTTCGGCCACCCCTGATATTTTTTGTTTTTGAGCTAATATTTACAACTTTAAAGATCTTAGCAGTTTAGTTGGCTGGGCATTCACACGAAAAAATGGCGAGGAAAACTCTAATTTAAAATTACTAAACAGGAGAAAATTACTTTTGAGAGGGTAGAAAGATAATCATGATCTCGCTTCTATTTATGCGAACTTTCTTTAAACGGAATTGCTACTGTTTTACGGTCAAACGTGTAACACACTGACAACTTCAAATGATATACATAAAAGCCAAGCCAAGCCAAGCACTAACTACCATATTGCTGTACGATAAGAATTTATTGAAATATCAATTTGGGCCCGGACAGTTTAGGCCAATGATACCGTGGCAAGTTCGGCCCATGTAACACATAAAAAGTTGTAAAATTGGTGGTAAAATCTGACGTTGCATGCTTTATAACGTCATAATTAAGCTAATTCCAATGGGGCCGAATTTACCTGAATGCCTGTCCGAACTTATCCCATGGCGAGGCTCGTTCGGCCATCCGATCATTCGACAGGGAAAATTAAATAATGTTCAAAAACGGACGTGCGGCAATACAAGTTTCCCAAAACGGACTTTAAAAATGGGCCGAATTTGCCCCGATCTCCCCTATTGTTATGTCGGTCTTAATTTCATTAGAGTTTATGTTTTATTGTTATCCCTTGACTAGCCGACTTTAAATAAATTTTATCTTACCTCATTCTGAAAGCAGTATTATCTCATTCTGAATTAGTAAATATCAGAGATCAACAAAAGCTTCGCTCTTTTAAGGCTTTGCCTTTTCATATTATTGATGGATCTAGAGACTTAACAGACATTGGAATATCTGAACACTGACAACGTTGATTACCGCCACTATCATTGGCGGATCCCAATACTGACATTGACGGATCCTTATACTTACATGTATATAAGCGGATCCCGACACTTATGTTAACGGACCTTAGCACTGACATTGGTTACCGACACGTATATTGACGGATCCCAACACTAATATCGGCGGATCCCGACATTCACCTTTCAAGATCCCAACAATGACGTTGACGCATCCCAACACTCCTATCGACAGATTCTGACACTAGCATTGACGGATCTCGATTATGAAAATGCCAACTCCACACATTAATATTTTCGGATTTCGAAACTTTATATTGGCGGATCCCGACACTGACATTAACTAATCCTGGCAATAACATCTGCGGATCCTTTTTGTATATTTGTTGAACCAGACACTGACATTGAAAGATTAAAAAATACACTTAACGTATTTTACAACATTTGTAAAACAAGTTATATAAACTGATATTAATACAATGTAACACTTCTTGTCCCGGATGAAAGCGCTTGTCGTGTCTTAACGAGGGTGAAAACTATTACAAGAGAGGATCCTTGCACTTAAATGGATATTGACATTGACATTATCGGAAACCTACACTTAAATTGACTGATCATGACACTGACACTGACAGATCCTGGCACTGAGATTAGACATATCTCGAAACTAACATGGATGAATCCCAATAGTGACAATGACGGATGGGACAGGTGGTGGGTTTTGGAAGCGAAAACTGCATTCGTATGATATTACCAATGTATGCATCGTTGCTAGTTTTAAATAAAACGGGTTTTGAACAGTATCATTTTAAATATTGTTTTATGAAATTGATATTAACATAGCTGTTAATATTCCCAATCACGTAATCCAATGGAGCCTGGATAATCCACCTATTTCACTTCCTTGAAAGACTGACTATATTATGTGACGCCTTACAAGGACAAGTATTCATAGATTTGGTCGACCTGATGAGTGATGGACGCTGGACCTATATATACTAACCATTGGGTGTTTGTGTACTGTAAACAAAGCTTCACCATTCCATCTTTTTTTACATTTGATTATAACGTAAATTTGAAAGCATTGCGTTTACTGGTGAAAGTGAAATGATTCATTACAGTTCATTAATCACGTATGTTTGGTATCAAAAACACAGCAGTTTTAATCACCATTCATTATCTGTAAAATACATGTGTGCGTAAGTTATGTTACCTGTCATGATATAGTGAACAGTGACAGGTCGTTACAACAACTGAAGAAACAAAAGTGATGTTAGACTTATGAGTGTCCTCTTTGTATTCTATCGCGCTTTGATGATGTTTTCTTTATATTAGTAAAATGCCCAAGTGGAATGAATCATCACAATGTCTTATTCTAATTTTGTTTATTTATTTCAATTTTATTAAGACACATACGATCTTATTTTGGTGTCTAGTAAATAAGTATATCACAGTGTACATAACTACTTGCTAATCTATCGTGCAAGAAAACATCATCGACTTAAAAAAAAAAAAAAAAATCTTAACATTATCTAAAAATGTCAATGTCAAATTATCATCACCTTTATCAAGTTGTACTGTCAGTGAGCAGGATATGATCATATTACCGTAGAGTTACTCATATATATCAAGTTTGGTGTGAAAACTATGAATTACCATGAATAATGAAGCTCAAATGATAACTCCTACAAAATGTAAATGTATGTTTGCTTAATGTTCATTTTCATTTATTTATGTGACCTTTGATCAAAGCTACCCCATTTGAAACCATTCAAATGTGATGTGTATTGTCCTTCTTGCAAACGTAAGGCAATGGCACGCTGGTGGCATGTGCGTTGGTGACACCCCCTTCGATCCGCCTCTGCGTAATGGGATAACATGGCCATTTCCTATGCACAACACTTGATGATAATCACTGGTGTCACACCTAGACAGTGACGTATCTAAAACCCAGGATAGACTGTACTCTGACAGTATTCTTTTTAAAAATTCCCACGTTTTCATATCTAATTCTAATCTGAGGTGTTCTCTCTTCAATCTTTTTACTCCTTTTAGGTACGCTTAGCCGAGTCTAATTTGCTAGCTGTTTTGATCTTGTAATACAAGAGTAGAAAATAAAACGTTTACCATTTCATAAGATTTACAGGTTTATTCATATTTCTAGAAATGGTAATTTATGTTCACTTAGAAATCATGCATATGGCCTTTATTGTGCCCGTACTATTGCCAAAAACTGTAACTGCGCATTAAAAATTGTTTTGCTGGCGTGAATATAGCTTTGATAAATTATTTTTGAAAAGAAAATAGAGGACATCTAACAGTGTTTTCAGTTATACAAAATGTATTTCATGAGTGTGGCTAATATTTTGATATCTTTCACGAGTGCTTTTTCACGAAACACTTTCCTGGAACGTGAAGCGACACATCAGGCTGACAATACTTGATCTGGACCTTTTACACTATCATATCTAGACAACCCTCTGCAAATATTTTAATTAGGTGAACAAACTCATCATTAACATCCTATAATTACTTACTTAAATAAAGTAAGTGTTTTAGTTTATATCTATAATAAAATATGCCAAATTACTATCTTTATGTAATCATTTAATAAACGTCCCGTCAGATCCTTACGCGTTGTTGATAAGCGCCAAATTTTAAATGGCGGGGAGTGGGTAAATGCAGAGTTGTTGTGTCACCACTTACCAACACTACGTTTTAGGGATGACTTTTGTTCTCTTATACTTTCTGCCAATCACTTAGCTTAACTTTGGACTTAGAGACGCAAGTGTCTCCCGGGATATGTTGTGCCTATAATGGTAGCTCAACCCTGTTTGCTGTGGCGAACTTAGATGCGACCTAAAATTAAATAATTAGACCACTGCAGACCCTATCCTAATCAGACAAGAATAAGTAATATTTACAAATTATTCTAATGCAGCGAACCACAGAAAACCAAATCACAAAACAAAGATAGCAACACAGTGTCGGGCTACCTGCCACGGCACTCTACAAAACCACAAACGACCTAACAAATGTACACAGGCTTTACTAATGCCCTACTATTACGCAGTGGCTAACCTCGCACACTGGCTTTTATCCGGGCAACACACTGGCTACTATTGGGCAGTGGCGATCCACGAACACTGGCCTGTCTCAGGGCAGCGCATCTGCTCTCACAGCGCATTTGCTACCCCCTTCCTGACTACTGTGCACAGGCTTCTCTATAGATAAATTACCAAACACAGATACCATTTAAACGTTATACATAACTAGTAGTCTCTATAGATCAATTACCACATACAGATGCCATTTAAACGTTAAAGACAAATGGTAATCTCTTTAGATCAATTACCACATACAGATGCCATTTAAACGTTATACATAACTAGTAGTCTCTTTTGATCAATTACCACACGCCGATACCATTTAAACGTTTTAGATAACTGGTTAATTTCTAGAGATCAATTACCACACACAGATGCCATTTAAACGTTATAGATATTTGACTTGACTCTAGAGATCAATTTGTGTAAGCATTGAAAAAGACTGTATGGCCTGCATTAACATTTGCAAGTCTGCCATTTATGTTTTAAAGTGTTCCTGATTCAGGTTACGTTTGGGTTATCGCCTAATGGATAACCGAACTACTTGGTAGTGAAACGGACCCCTCAAACAAACATACAAAATGAGTGAAACCTGTCACGATCATATCCTCAGCAAAAATCTAGAACGTGTTTACGATGTTTTCCTGGATTAGCATATAATGAAACTAAACTATTCTCTCGTACAGTGTATGTCTAAAAATAGAAACATCCTCGAATGCTTATAATTGATTTCAGTGTTTCCTGCAGCATGTCAAGTAGGTGTTATGATTATTAATTTTATATCAGACTGAATGTTACTACCTGACACAGTATTTCAAGGTTACTGCTTTCCCCACACAAATTCTTGGCTACGTTTTCAATTTACATTAATTACGATAATATCATAATCAAGCTTATCCCTGTTTCCAAGTACATTAAGGCCTAACATAAATTTAGGTGCGCTGTGAAGGAAATAAAAAGTACAGCAAATTTCAACACAGTAGGGTGATATAAGCTCTCATGTAACAACTCTACCGAAATAATGCTAAAAATAAATAGTATGGTAAAGAGATGGTCTTATAAATGTATGTAGCTTTTCAGTGAGTATTGTACTGTAACAAGTTAGAAGGAAGGGGATTCGAATCAGTGATCCCACAGTACAAATTGACAGTTTAAAATAACCTATTTTAAATTCATACTACAAAATTAGTAAAATTCAAATATTCTCCTCTGATATCGCAAGCATATAAGAGCATTGATCATCGTACAGACAGCTTAAGACAGTGGTCATGTAGTCTGTAAGCAGTGATGGTGTGATTTGGTATATATTTTACTTGGCAAATTAGAAATACATGTTATCATTTGTTGCTTGTTTCTTTTGTATTCCGGTATAAATATTGAACTATCTATAGTTGTCAATCATGTCCAAAACTGGACAAGGCAAATTCAGTGGAAGCAACGAACTTCATGTAATTTCATATACCGGTTTTCGAAGAGTGGCTATGCACATGACTATCATTCATCAATACCCAAATGTATACTGTTATTCTTGCTTACTTTCTAAAATTAACATATACAGCTCAAATAGAAAAGTTAATTTAATTAGGTCGAGGGTAGATATGACATGGGATGTAATACAATAGTAGATGAATGACATGGTCACGAGGCCAACTCATGTGACATATACTATATATAATGAACAGTGTTCGTCTTCACAATATATCATCATCAGACTCGCAGTTTTGGCAAATGTACATCGATGTGCCGTCTGTACATTCCTCGTGGGTGGGACCACCACTTGGAAGTAATACATTGGATCCATGCTTCGTTTGGCTTACTGTTGCCATACGACTCGAGACAAAAATATACAGAAGCAATCGTCATCGTCGAGGTCCTCTTTTATCATGGTAATGTCTTTCTTTTCCTTGTGTGCCTTTTTCTTTAGTCTTTTCATACTTTTGTTTTCATGTTGATGTCTTTCCTTCTTTTTTTTTTAAATGGTTCCTCCTCAATGATTTTAAGTTCAGAAGTGTCAGTCAATATGGCATTCCCCCTCTTTCTTCGGCCCCTGTATACACCCTTTCTTGAGATGGTTTTCGCGAACGGACGGTCTGATTGCGAGTCAAAATTTTGAGGACCAACATTTGGTTAATCAGCTTCAGGTGGAGTATGTTGATTCCTATTGATACCCCGTTCCCGACAAGACAAGAACGATGGTTCCAAATGATACCCGGTCATGAGATCCTCGGGGATCCTGACGAATCTCGTCCAGTCTATCGCGACCAATTGTGTATACCCCTGATGAAATGTTAAATGTATTACAACAAGCAGACAGTACCAGGTCTTTGTGTGTTTTATGTTTTTTTTTGCTGTATGTAATTTCGAAGCTCTTCTAAAACGTTGCTGTTGCCCATCATGAAGTTGTTATAAAAGTCATCATTTTTCGAAATCTCTCTGAGAAGTTGTCCACATATTTGGAAAGCATTAACATTCATATTTGATTCTGACTGAATTGACACTTCAACTGCATGCAGTATACAATGTCAATCTCCCGCCACTTGCACCTGGGTCTTTCCTCTTTCTTCAAGGAAAGCATTTCCATGTACTGATTCTGTTCCCGGTGGATTTCTACCGGCGTTATCCAAATGCTGCATATGAACAAGGATCGACGATAGAACTGTGGAAGTAGTGTGATGCTGTCACCAGTGTCAGGAACATCACCTCGTCATCGCGACATGGTCTCTGCTGTACTTTCACAGTCTTGTGCTGGTCTATCAGTTGAATATGTTGGGATTCAAGGGAAATATCCTTGTTGCTTCTAATCTGCAATTGGCCACGTATCACATAGGATTCCTGGGAGGTTTTAGATGGTCATTGGCATTCCAGGGTGCGTCCTTATCCACACATCGTTTCAGGGGTCAATAAACGGAAACATCTGGAGACTGCAGTTTGTTGGAGCCATTAGTTGGAATTGAAAGCATTACACCACTAGCCTTTGCAAATGAAAAAATAGCAATGCTAAAGTGAGAATGATGATTGTCTAAGAGTAAGAGGACAGGTTTCTCCGCCGACGGTTTTGTATGGTTAACAAACTGTTCCAGGAATTTTCGGAAATTGTCAGATGTCATCCATCCGCACTTGTGAGTGGAACAAGTGCATCCGTTTGGTCCGTCCCTGATATAATGTGTCTTGGATGTTTTTCTTAGAAATATCAGAATAGGGGGCATTGAGTTACCGGCACCATTCACAGCGCCACAAACAGTCACCAGTGTACCTCTTTCTGACAATGTCATGGCGCCCGCCTGTTTAATTCCTTTTGCCACTATTATTCTTCTGGGCTTCTGAAAAGTGGTGACCCCAGTTTCATCTACATTCCATACATCCTTTGCCGTAAATCTGTGACGCTCGTACACCTCTCGAAGATTGGTAAAGATGGCCGAAACGTTGTTTTTTATTGAAACTTGTCTCTTGGCTAAGACTGGTTGCTTCAGGGGTCCCGACGAGAAGGCTCTTGTGTCTTTAAAATAAAACATGAAACCAATCCATACCGGCGCACTTATTCCTTACCCAAGATGTCGGGATACTAATATCGTATGCAACTGCACACTAGTAAGCGAACTCTCATGTGTTTTGGAGTCATACCAAAGTATATCGTTGAAGCCGTCATGAGATACCCCTCTAAAATATCCTCCTGATGAGCACTAAACACTTGGTTATGCCCCTTGTATCCCATCGAAATTTCAACACTGATATTCGACTTTAAAATTAAACGTTTCAACGTTGAGCGGTCTATATCGCGTTCGGACGCTGCTGATCTGACACTATATTTGTGTAATTGAACAAGTTCCCTTGCCTTCCCCAATGCAGCTCTTGATGTGTGGAACGCTCTCCTAGTTTTTTTGTTGTAAATCCGTGTCATATTGATCTGTTGAAATACAGAGAAAAGTAATTGAATATTGGCGTGATGGACATAGACGCGGGCGGGAGTGAGATGGACACGGGGCAGGATGGACATATATATGGGAGATGGACACGGGGCGGGATGGACATATACACGTGCGGGATGGAGATTGGCACGAGGCAGGTGGTCATAGATACGGGCGGAATGGACATAGATACGGGCGAGATGAACATAGATACGGGCGGGATTGAGATGGACACGGGGCAGGACGGACATATATACGTTGGAGAAGGAGATGGAAACGAGGCAGAATGGACATAGATACGGGCGGAATGGACATAGATACGGGCGGGATGGACATAGATACGGGCGGGATTGAGATGGACACGGGGCAGGACGGACATATATACGTTGGAGAAGGAGATGGAAACGCGGCAGAATGGACATAGATACGGGCGGAATGGACATAGATACGGGCGGAATGGACATAGATACGGGCGGGATGGAGATGGACACGGGGCGGGATGGACATATACACGTTGGGGATGTCCCATAGATGGACACGTAGAGGGGTGGAGATAAACAGATGGAGGGATGAATACTGGGTCCGGACCAGTTATTGTACGCTTCCAAATATATCGTTAACGTAATGGTATGCAAAGACAGTTTGTCGTTGAAATATATTTATGTTTGAGTTATTGAATGTTTCTTCATATCCTATTCTATTTTCTCAATCACTATTCAGCAACCACAAATGTACCACGGATGGGATTGTACATACCCGTGGAGGGATGGAAACGGGATGGGTAAACAAAGGAGCTTGTTTCTATTGATAATGATAAGAAAACAGTATGTATATACAGGGACCCAACTAGTTGTCGTGACCGACCAGTATATATTGTTAATGCCATTATAAATAATATTTACGTGGAAACCTAGAACAATGTCGGTTCTATCGAAAAATATTTTTGGGGAAACCTAGTTGGGAAAGTTGGTTAAGCTTGCTTCGAGATGAGTAGTTCAGTTAGCCCCGGGAGTGATAATACATTTTAACGGTGTAGTGTGAGGTTAAGGAAAGATATCGATAACAGTTTCGGATATGGAAGGATGCGTGTGTTTCTACAGAAAGTTTACGTAGTCGATAATGAAGCCATCGTCCAGTGTGGTCATATCATCTTTTGGGAAAGCCGGTGATAAAAATAGCTGCGACCGAAATAGCACAATATCATGGCCTTCCAGTGAGAAGTAAACATGTACAGCACTACGCTGTCGACCGACAACACAACTGTTATGAGTCTGTTTGCACAATCCATCAAAAGTAAGAATTATAAATATCATAATGTATACTTCTAATCAGATATTTCTGTTCACATTTGGATTTGAATAAAAACGAACAGGTTCAATTAGAGCAAGCACGCACTGAGAGGGTGCCGCGTTTAAACGTAAAATAAATCACTCATTTATAACGATGTTTTAGATGCTGTTGGAAGATGATTTTGATTCAAAATAAATGCATATACTTGTATTCAGAGACAATAGGCGAAAAAACGAGAAGTTACCTTCTCTCTTTTGCTGGAAAGACATTTATGTCAGCTAGAAATTCACCGACAGCTGCCGCTAAAACGTACGGCTGTAAAGTTAAGGATTTTTCCATTACTGAATAAAATCGCCAAGAAAACATTGTCTCTTGTTAATTTCTCAACATGAATTGTTCAAAGGGAGTATCAAACTATATTATAATAAAGAGTTTTGTGACAAGGTTCAAAAGATTTTACTTGACTAAATTTTCCCTTTCAAAATAATATGACATGGGATATGTATTTTATATACTTACAATTATATTATCCTCAAAACATGGACTTCAATTGTATATTAATCCTATTCTATATTTAAGCTTTCCATAGAGGTATAGCATGTGGTTCTAGGTGATCGTGATAGTATTATATGATCTTTTGAATATGAAGTTATTCAATGTATTTTTCCATGATGTTTCCTGAGTAAACGTACTTGGGTCTACGCATAACTTGTTGACGTCATAGTACAACGACGTCATAATAGGTCATTTGAAAGGCACGCTGAAATCTTGGCCTGTCAGAAAATCAGGGTTTTCACTGTGGCAGCGAAGGGGTTAAACAACCAAATTGGCCGCCATAACGTCATATCCGTTTTGCTTTTATCGCAATTACTCATTAATGGCTTAAGCTATTAAGTATATGCTTTGTAGAACAACAATACACATTTATTTCTCTAGAAATATGTTCGATTTTCGGTAGGGGTCAAAGTTCAAATACAATGTTTTTGGTAACAAACTTTAAAAAAAACATAAGAAAAAGTTCTACGAGGTCTAGAGTCTTGACATTTAATACAGTATGTAAAAGGATTAGATATTTAACTATCAGGTTTGAAAAAATGGTTAATCTAGATCAACTACCAATGTCACAAAGGTCGAATGTTGAAAGAATCTTTTTTTATTTTGTAAAATCGAGAATATTTCGAAAATTCTTCGATAGATTCCCTTTAATTCAGGTATAGTGTGAATATATCCTATGAGGATATTTTTCGCAGGAAACGTTTCTAGTTAACCAGGTCAACTTTTGAGTTGTTTAAAGATAAAATTGTATCTGCTATTTCAGGTTAACAAATTTAAAAAAAAACAATTCTAAAAGATTAAGAGACTTGATATTTGATGCTCAGGTGATTGACTATCAAGTTGAAAAAATAATTGACCTTGATCAAGTTTTAAGGCCAAAGAGGTCAAATGTTAAAAAAAATACATTTCTAAACCAAATATGTCAAAAACGGATCAAGTCCTTTACATAATATTCTGATATGATGTGGAACGAGTGAATCTGCATGATTTTTCTCATGAAACATTTTTGTGTAAAGGGTCAACTTGCAGCTTTTTGTAGGGGTCATTGTTTAAGTGTGCTAACTCATGGTTACATCTTTGATAAACTTCTCCTCCGGTTCTATGATATACATGTATAGGGTCTTCATTTTTAAAATTCAATCTGCTAAGGTGAATGACTATTTGGTTTGAAAATATGATTGACCTTGATCAATTTTCAAGGTCGCAATGATCAAATATGTCAAAATATTTAAATAACTTCTCCCAAATAAGGAAGAGGCCTGGGTACATGGTATTTGGCAAGGAGCATTCTTGGATGAAGGGTTTTAACGTGGTATTAATTAATGACTTTCACATGAATTGGATATGACTGCCAAAATTAATTTTCATATTTTCACAATTTTGGAATAGTATCAGCATTTTTTGTTCTTTGATTTATATCAAACGGAAGACAAAGTTTACTTTTAGTACTAAGGTTTATATTATCCTTTTCTTCGCGGAGGGTAAAGATCATGCTGTAAGAACAGGGTTTAAAATCAAAACAGTCCAAACAGTTAAAAGCCCGTTAAATCGTTATCAACAAATTTCAGTTTAAATTGATATTTTTTAACACTCAGTTTAATGAATTTTACTCATTTAATTGATATATAATGAAATAACCCAATCATAAATATAGATAATTAAAATTCGTACTTCGGTCTTTAAAACTAGAGTAAACACCAGGAGTTAACGCTGCAGTGCACGTAAATGCACTTCACTATTTTGTCTAACGCACCACCATGTTCACTACATGTGCACTTCAAAGTGCACTATATACCAAGTTGAGTTTGCTCCAAACTGTAGGTTACTGCCCTGCCTATTGGGACTTACAAAGGGTATTCTCTAATTTCGGAGTGCTTGGAAATAATTGATATCTCAATCTTATGATCATATCTGTACTTACTGGACATGATATGACAGATACATTTTTGAAAGTAAGATTGCCCTGTGGTCCTGTTGACTGCTTTGGATTCCATCCTTTTGTCATAATATGGAAACAGTAAAGATACCCAACATATTCAACAATACAACTACTGGCCTTAAAGTGTAACACATAATATGCTACCACACTGGTCTAAGGGTTCAGCCATTGACCCAATTGATTTTGTCCCGTATCGTAAAATTGAAACAAATCAATTTCCAACGTTATAACATGGGTTTGCCCATGCCTGTCATGAAGAAACAGACACAATCAAGCTACCAGAATATACAAACGAGTCAAGCCTATTTATCACTGTTCTAGTTCATTTGATTGTCGTTTCAGATAAGGAAAATATTATATATAGTATATATTATGTGTCGGCTAGCTTGGTAAGCATAATATATAAAATATTGATGAAAAATAATAAAATATCTTCAAATTTCCAACTGTTCCGGGTGCAGCATTTTGAAAAAAAATCAGCATTTACCCAGACGTCTGCTCACTGAATCCTTCGCAGCGGCCAAATTTTCAAAACGTCTTTAACATGAACATGCTTATTCCATTTATTTTCACACTCAGTTCAAACGCTAAGAACACCTGACTTTAATTTGACTTGAAAAATGTTATTGTCGAAATAGGTACAAATGTTTTAGCACAAGTTACAGCAAATTCTGAAGCCATCTCATATCAACAAAATATTTCTTATTTACAGAAGATGACATGGGCAATTAGTTTCAAATATAACAATTGAAAGAAGTAAATCTCATATAAATTGTTATCGATAGATATTTTCTAGTTTATGTTCAAAATCTTCCGCTGGGTTTTATGAAAGATTGCACATGAACAAATACATCACATTGTGTATCCAAAGCCAGCTGTTCATCGCCGAAAAGTAACAAATTTAAGCTAATTGCATATTTAAGTTATACAAAATTTGAAGCATTACTGCAGGAGCATTTTAATAAGTTTGGCACTCAGAATGAAATGATAAGCATATTTGCAATAGTGCCCACTCTTTACACAATTAGAACTCAGAACTAACTTAGCACGAAAAAGACTATATTTAAGAGTGCTGCATTGATATCTCAGTCTAGTTTGTATGCTATTTAAATTTCTTTTACCATACCTTTAGTAGCAGGGCTAATTTGTGGGAATATGTTGGGATAGAGCTTTAAATTTATAAATGGGAGAGGCAGAGATTTAATATTATTATGTTTAGTGTTCCAGTTACTTAATGTAGAAGGTAAGAAATATTTTGTTGTAGTAGAAAGTCTATAATTCGGAATTCTATAGTTGTCCTAAAAGCACCTGGATTGTTTTCACCTACTGTAGGGAGTAATAGTTTGATAGATAGCTTGGAGTAATTTGAGTGTTCATTTGATATGATATAGAAGTTTTCGTCTAGCTCTTCTATCTAAAAGTAATTATAATTCTGATTACATATATAAAGATTAATTTTTGGCATGATGGTAATCTAGTAATTATTCTTGCTGCTTCACGCCCAGCCTGCTCACAATTTTCCGAGTCTACTTGAGGGCATCCATCCCAAATCTCAAACGCATTTTCGAGAAAAGGTATTACAAATGATTTGTAAATACTTAATAGAGCATCTAGATTTTAACTTATTATTTATTTTTCTTCTGACATAATTTTATTTCATTACTGATTGATAAATGTCATCAATGTGATCAGACCATTTTGCATTGAATTAAAAACGACTCCAATATGTCTATGCAAACTACTGAAACTAAACCAATTTCTGTCAATTATCAATTCAAGTTCTTCGTCAAAATTATTTTAATTTCATATAAAACAACCACAGTTTTGTTTGTATTGAAAGGAACTAGCCAGGTTTTGGCTCACTTATTGATTTTTTCTACATCTCTATTTAAAAACAATTCTATTTCTCGACACGAAGGGAAGGATTTTGTGATGGAAGTATTCCCAGCAGATAAATGTGCTGTTGATTCTAGTTCATCAGCTATATTGTTTATATGAACAAGGCAAAGTATTGCAAGGCAATCCATAGTCCCCCACCGTTAATGATTGCTATATTTCACAAATAGTACACTTATGTCAGGATGTGCCTACTGTTAGGAAAGTATTCGGATACATACTTCTCGCACTCTACCATCCCAAGATGTCATTGTACACCAAACCTGGTTACTCCAGGAGAAATAGAATAGAAGATATGCTCAGGATATTATCATTAAATCCTCAATAACAGGATGTAATGAAGGTATGTGAAAAGTTTCATGGTCGTAGCATCAAAAATGACGAAGATATGCCAATTTGAAAAATGTTCATATTCCCGCCAAAATTTAAAAAAAATCACAAAAATTCCACTTTAAACTCTTCTTCTCCGTTCTCTAAAAAAACGTACAGAAGTGATATTCAGCACAAACATAGCATGTATCCTTGACTACCAAAATAAGTCAAATCGTTGACCTTGCCCCCTCATTCAAGGTCACAGGGATCAAATGATCAAAGTATGAACATTTCAAAATATTTTCAAAACGTTTTTTTTACAGCACATTTTTAAGAATGTATCCTAATTAAGAGATTTATAAAGTTCCAAGGTCACTGCATCATTATGCACATCAATAAACACGTGAACTCTACAAAATATCGCTTTAAATGACATAAACGTTCAGAGAATAGCAAATGTATTTTTTCTAGAAACTGTTCAACGAGCAATAGCTCTTACAGCTAATTTAAACTCTGTAGAGACCGTCTCCTTACTGTGGTCCTATTGAATCACAGATCTGACCTTATCCACAAACAAGGTTAATATTCCAAATTTACTAGGCATGATAGTCAGAAACATAATACAGAAACACTAAACAGCTTTCTGTCAATGCTGACCTCTCAGAAACAACTTCACCCTGTAGTATAAATAAGGTACAAGGTTGGTCAAAGAAGGGAAACGAATAAAAGCGACGTCAGTCCGAGAAGATATCGTAGATCATTTTCTTGCTGGAAATCCCGTGTTTTAATCTTGATCAATTCTAGTTAGGGATTTCCATTTTGGATGGAAATCCCTATTGTTTTTGTTTCGTCTTCTTCTTATTATTATTCTTATTTCCAGAAATCTTGTTAAAACCTTATCTCTAAAAAGCACAAAGATGCAACGTTCATATTTCAGCATATGATTAAGCACAACAATCCCATGACACCCAAACAAAACCATGATCGTCATATCAAAGGTCAGGGTCACAGACCTAAAAACATATTTTTGGACCTTTTCGAATGACTATAACTTCAAACGCGTTGGTTGTACTGCATAAACGTATGATGGTTCTTTTAGATCTTTTTCTAGACTAATTTTTCCCATGACATGTTATCAGAGAATATGTCAAGTTCAAGTCCTCGTTATGGGGGCCAATATAGGTCAAAAATGAAAATCTCAAAAATAGTTCATTTTTATTACATCTTAAAGAGCACTATCTAATGAAGGCATGACGAAGATATGCCACTTTGAAAAATGTTCATTTTCCCGCCAAATTTCAAAATGTTCAAAACAATTGCACTTAAAACTCTTCTTCTCTATATTCTATAGAACTACAGAGTTGATATTAACATTTTAACATTCTTAAAAACGATTTTTGCTACACCACATTTATCTATACTAAAAATTTTATAAAGTTCAAATGACATATTTGAACTTTATAAACAATATCCAAAGACATTTATTATGATAATTCATAATGTATCACTGATATATTTTAGCGGGTCGTTAAACTTGAAATAAACAAAATAATTGACCAGGCATTTAATACAATGGTTGTTTTATCTAATTCACTATGGTTAAAGATGAAATCTTGGCATCCAAAACATTATTGATGTCTTATATAATATAATATAATAATTTTCATTTTTCCGTTCAACGCTTACACTTATCAAGTTATTATATTAATAAATAAAATGCCTGACCCTAAACTTATATATTTAGACCCAAATATCATATAAGACGTATATCAAACATGTGTATTTGTTATATACCAGACGCCGGGTGACGGCCATTTTGAATTTTCGCGTCATTTTCACGATGCTAATTTTAATCAGCACCCTTAAATTGAATAACATCAACTTTCAAACCTTGGTCCGGGACAAATGGTCACGGGACCCAATTGTGGGAACTCTACTAAATTTGTAATGACAACATGGAAAACTCCCATTCTTAACATAGACGTTCTATATTACTGTAAATGCCTCTGCCGTGTTAAGGCGAAAACATTCTGAAAATGATCAAAGTCGACAAACGTTTTAACAATGACTAACAATTTATTCCATCGTGCTTGAATATGGTTCTCTGGTAACTTGATGGCAATATACATGTAGATTAACTAACAAATGAAGACATAAGCCTGTCTGCCTATTAATTTCGTTTTTTAATTGTTGTACAATGTAGTAGAAAAAGACAATATATATATTGTTTATATTATGTTTCGTTTCGCTCGTAATAATATTAATAATGATATCTTAAATGTATACAGAATAGCAATCTGAAGTCTGAAACAGAAAGTAGGCTAAATAGTATGCACGTAAATATAAGAAGCACCATGAATCAAACCCAAGCAATTAAAATATGTAATGGAAATGAACGCGGATGTTATATTAAGAAAACACGTCTACTTGCTAATAGTAGTATTACGGGTTTCGAACAACGATTTTGTTATCCTTTCGATTTCTAATTTAAACGACTCCCACTTCCCATTACCCGCCTTCGAACACAAAAACGATGTTAAAATGTTTTATTTTCGTCGCAAGGTGTACTTGATGTTCCTGATGCAATTAGTCATCGAATGTTGAAGTAAATCGCTAATGAAATTGCTACTCCATTATCTGTTCTATTGAATGAATAAGTAAATCAACATTTCCAGATTTTTGGGAAAAATGCCTATGCTACAACAAGATTCGCTGGCTAATTACAGTTTATCTCTTAACGAAGTTGTATTGGAAAGTTATTTGAAAGTATTGTATGCAAACACATAAATAATCATTTTATAAATGGCAATCTCTCAAAGAGAGTGTACTTGCCATGGACAACAGAGACGCTATTGCTATTGTTTTCTGTGATTTCATGAAAGCCCTTGGTCGTTTTTGGCAAAGTGGATTTTCTTGTTAAGGAGAAAACCTTACAATCCATTGTTAGATGTTTTGCCGATGATTTTGCACTAGCGAACTCATCGAACGACCGTAATTCGAAATTAAAAAATCAAATTATAATCTTAGAGACTATGATTATTACCACATTCTACTAAGTAGGCTTAATCTTAAAAGATCCTCATTTATGCAAAAAGAAGCAAGCACATGGAATTGTCGACATGGTGATATTAAGCATTTTAACCCCTTAACACTTAAAAACAAAACATAAGAAAATAAAAAGGGTGATCAAAGTGAGAGGCTTTTTGCTGAATTTGGACCAATGAATGAAAACTAATGTTTTTTATCGTCGTCTACTACATAAGTCAAGTTCCTTAAATCATGACCTTTTCATATATAATTTATTAACGTCTTAATCAGGTGGATGTGGTCATTGTAAGGAGTATTCCAACCAGTATCTACTGGAACGTTAGACCAAAAGAAGTTATAAAATAAACTTAAATGGTATACTGATATACCCACTGATTTGTTCTTTTTTTATAAGATTTTAAAAAATCTCTCTCTCTCTCTCTCTCTCTCTCTCTCTCTCTCTCTCTCTCATTGACGTGTGTTTACAGAGACTTCTTAGTGTTTTTTTACTTAAGATTGTTATATTATTGGTGGTTTTTTTTCAGATGTGTCCTCCTGAACAAGCAACTTTGTAGACATTGCAAGGTGGAATCCCGCAACTGCTGACCTCTCCAGCAGCGCTAAGATGGCGACTTTGAACACGGTAGTTTTTGGTAACACAACACCATTATCGGACACTTTCACAAACGCGACTGCCTTGGACTACATCTGTTCAGAGGCCCCAAATGAGTACGCAGTCTTCTACAAGTGGGCACAGTTCGTAACTGGGCTCATTATATATCCTATTGTCTGTGTGGTTGGGATAATCGGTAACACCCTTACCTTGATTGTGCTTGGCCACAAGGATATGGGAACAGCCACCAATGTGTATCTGTCCAGTCTTGCTGTTTCCGACACCATCAAACTTCTCAACGATCTCATGTATTTCATTCTTCTTGTTTTAAAATTGGAGAACCTTGACGACGACAATAAGATCATATTTAACTTCTATCCATATGCCCATTATATATTCAATATGTCAGTATGTGTAACTGCCTGGTTAACCGTTTCGGTAGCCGTAGACCGTTACATCGCCGTCTGCCACATCACGAAGGCCAAGGAGATGTGCACAATTGCGCGAGCGCGTATCGTCAGTACGGTCGTGTTTGTGTCTATGATCACTCTGTCCGTGCCCTCTGCGCTCAGATACAAACCTATGCTACAGCACGATGACCGTTTAAACGTGTCCTGCTATAAAATTCAACAGAGCATGCTCGGTCAGAACGACCGGTTCATGACTCCCTACACTTGGGTCCAGAATTCACTGCGTTCCATCATACCACTCATTGTCCTCATCATCCTCAACGCAAGGATTATTAACGAACTAAGGAAGCAACGTGTCCCGGGCAAAAAACTCTCTTCGCGAAACAGAATAACTTTAATGCTGATCGTCATTATACTTTGCTTCGTAGTGTGTATCATGCCAGATGCTGTGATGTCGTTGTTTTTTGGATTTGGATATGTAGACGAAACCAGCTTAGTTCGTGGTATACGCGAAATCACGGATTCTCTTCTGGCAATCAATTCGGCTTTAAACTTTGTGCTATACTGTAGCATGAGTAAAGTTTTCCGAACGACGTTTATGAAAATATTTTGCAAGAAATGTACAATTCAGCGGAAGGTTTCAGAACGGCTGTTGCAGAACGGTCATAGTGGTGCCGCCGTATCGGTTGCGCGGAAAGACAGCAACAGTTGTAGTGGAAATAACAACAAAGACTCCAGGGAAACGTACGTTTAGGTGCCACCGAGGACACGTGGCTATCAACTCAATCTTATGTGCAGAGGCCATTGGTGAACATGAAAGTACTAATAAACATTATGACACACATTCTGGAGAGTTATGCTACACAGTAAGAAACACGAGTAACTCAGCCGGGTTTGAGTGAGTAAATGGGGTGTAAATTTTATCCTTATCAGTGTCGATTGAGCTCAAAAGATCTGAATTTATTAATATTTCTTTGCCTTCTTTAAAGACCACATCCGAGTGATTGATAACGCACGAAAACGTAATATTGCTGGATGAAAATGTAAGAGCTGATCTGAAAAGATTTATGCATGAAAATGAGTGCAATATACATTGCCAAACAATGTGATAATTTTCCTGTGAACGAATTTGTTTGAAGGTTTATAAGAAATACAACTTTGTCTCACTATCAATGACAGAGATCTTATGTGGTAATGGATGGAGAGGTCCTGCGGCTAGATGGTACCGGTACGCTGTACATTATGTAGATATTGAGCAGGACAGGTGAGAATATACTCGGTTGTGTGCTTTACGATTGTTGAAATACCGGCAGTGCTTGTATCTCACAGCTTAATTACATAAACAATACAAACGTTTAAGATATATTTTTTTCTGGAAGGCAAGTAAAATTCACTAGACTGATAAGTGTTGTAACTGTTTTGTCATATTGACGTCAGGTGTATGCAGACAGTATGGACAGTCTTATGGAATGGCGTCATATCTGCTCCTGTACATTAAACCCTGTCCTGTTCCAATTATTTTCCCGCATATTTTGTGAATCCATAAAGCAGCATTTTGAAACAAAAATACTATCTGAAAACGAACCCCAGAAAGTGTTCGGGAATACACAGATCCCATGTATCTTGCACAGCCTATAATGACGGAATGTTCCATTTTTGGTAAGGTTATGGTACCGAATCCTGCTAATTTCACAAACAATCATTTCATTTGATTTGCTTATATGCTTTTGATTTATATATATGAAGGTCTAGATTCGCAAGTACGGAGGAGATGGTAAGTCAAAATTTAAAATGAGTAACTGGAGGAAAACGAAATTTATTTATTTTGTTATATACATATTTACTTTTATATTATTTATATATTCATAATTTAGAAAATTGCTCACTGGTACAACAGTTCATACAGAGTGTGTGAAATTTCTTCTATACCAGTACATTAATTACAACAATGTGTATAAATATTACAGTTTTGTGTTAATAATTATGAATGAAATATAATAACTATATTACACCTTAAAGTGATATTTGAATATATAACCCGATCACTATTTGCATCATCGCCGACTGGTTGACCAAAAGAGTGGTCCATGTAGTCGATGACTCGTATGTTGCTTTGATTATATAAAACTGTTGTGTTATGCTCAGGTTGTATATATTCAAAAGGTGTGTGTATATTCATGTTAATTACCAATAATGGAGTCAATAGTTTGAAATGCAAATGCAGTGTAACCGCTGAACTAAATTAAAAAACTAAATTAGAAACTAAAAATGTATTAATTCAGAGTAGAAATGTTCTTTTTACAAAGTCTTTATGATCGCGTTGGTAATACAGCGGACTTTCTTATGTACTTAACAATAATGTAAAGCATACAAAGCATTGACTCTGACAGTTCTGAGATTTGTAAAGTGCCACTTTGTCAAGTCTCACGCGATGTTAAGTAAAAACAATATTTTTTGTTAAGTGATACATAATGTAAGCATGTGTTTGATAGTGTCACGTAATGTGCAAGATTCCATTGTTGAGTGGGACGTGATGAAGAATTTCTATGGTAAGTCTCACGTGAATTGAAATGTAAATGCTATGGTGAAAGGGTTTAAGAAAATCTGTGTCGCGTGATGTTAGCATGTCTTTGTTTATAGTAACGTTAAGAAAGGTTGTCTTTGTTGGGTGTCACGTTATATTTGGTTTGGTTTTAACAAGTTAAATGTCCTATTAACAACTAAGGTCATTTCAGAAGTGCCGCCATGTATTTTGTGTATGCGTGCATGTGTTTGTGTGCCGGAGGCAGGGTATGTTGTTATGTTTGCCTCCTTGTGATAGCGCGGTTCTGATGCCGACTTCATAGTGCTATCTCACTGAAATACCATGCCGAAGTCAACCAGCACAGCATTCCGCCCGGTCACATTATACCGACAACGGGTTAACAAGTTGATGCCATTTCGATTAAGCAGCGAATAACAACTACCATTTTTAAGAAACTTTAAAGTCACTCTTTTCAAGCTTTCGGGCTTAGCCTTTCGTCAGGGTTTAAATTTTACCGGACCTCTATGTCACCCATCTTGACAAACATGATGATTACTATGACGTTGATATGGATGACGTCATACCACTGTTACCATGACGTCAATACAAAACACTGACGTCATCAAGCCATGACCTCACAAATTGTGAGGTCATCATCATCACTTGGTATTGATGACATTGGGGAAAGTAGTGGTAGTTTGTTGATCCAAAATCCCTCTATCACAAGCCTTGCTACATTCGATTCATCTTTAACCCTTTCCAGTAAGCACACCCGCAAGTCCGATTGAGAATGACCTCTTCCAAGAAAGTGATGTGCCACCGGTTTATCTCTATTCAGCCGGATGTCCGCCACATGCTCCTTTATCCTTTCCTTAAGTGCACGCTCCGTCTCTCGCACATATACAAATATGTCACATTTCAAACATGACAAACAATAAATAACATTGCGGGTTTGACAGGACTGCCCATCTAGTGCCCTATATGTAGACTGGTAAGATGTATCAGTAGTTGTTTCTATGAGTCTATCACACACATCACAGTCGGACGTACTTCTTGCTGACAGATCCGCTTTAATCGAATACCCAACCTATATGGTATCGATCTCTTCATCCATGTTGGATGGGCAGAATAATAGAGAAGACGCAGTTGTTTGTCGGTCGGTTTCCTGTACCGATGTGTCACATGCAGCATCCCGTCCTCCACTCTTATACTGGTGTCCAGGAACTCTATCTCTCGCTCACTGTATCGCAGGTCGATCTTGATGCTCCTGTGGATGTTGTTTGCAAAATTAGCGAACTCTTCCAGCTTGTCAACACCATGCGTCCATATACCGATACCGTCATCTATGAACCGCTTGTAGAAAAAGAGTTAGGAGGTCCGACAGATCAAGTTTCTCATCCCATTTACGCATGTAGGAACATGCGAAATTCTTTCTAAGCTTTGACCCAATCGCAACCCCGTCCGTCTGTATTAACTGTTAGTCTCCAATTTGAAAGTTATTATTCTCTAATTCTGTTTTTATCATATCAAGCACTGTATCTGTAGGCCGATAACCCTTCCATTTTCGGGACCGAAGGATATAGCTTTCTTACATCAAAGCAAAAGTGCAGAGAGCCCGGTGGTAATGGCTGTTGAACTTCTTTCAATTTGTTTAGAAAATCAGTGGTGTCTGAGATAATTCGGCGTTGAAGTCACATCCAGATAACACCTCGTTCTTAACAACATCAACGTGAGTATCTAACCACATATCTCGACCTTTTCCTGGAGTAAAATTACTTTTCTTCTGATTGTCCCACTCTACCCGATAACATTCACCATCTTTATTAGCAAAACATTCCGTAAGTCTCATCATTCTCTCCCATTCTGCCATGTCTATGATCAGCTTTCTGATGTCTACTGTCTTTCTATCTGGTACAAATTTCAAACCTTTCGCCAAAATACTAGTCTGATCTTTGGTTAAATCATGTCTCGAAAGGTTGATCACCTCATTCTCAACCGTCGATTTGTCTTTATCTGTTTTGGTGACTTCATTAACACTAGTCAACACCATGCGTCCAGAATTATCTCGCCAAGTCGATTTGATTATCATGATAAGGCAACTTAGCGATATATATTTCTCATGATCTCGTTATCATCATTACATTGGAGCTGACTTAGCGATATATTTAAACCTAAACCAATTTTAAGTTAACTATGTATTTGGTTGAATGCATGTGATATTAGATGTGTTTGTTGAGTGATATTTGGTACAGTTAGGCGCACGGTAGTCCGAATTATTCTGACGTTTTATCAACATTTTTCATATCGGTCTGTCGTCGATAAACGTCAGAACTCCGGCCCTCTATAATATGCGGGAAATATGCGACCCGCGCCCGGAGCGCACTTCAAACTGATATTTTAGAAACAAATCGTCATAGAGAGCCGGAGTTCTGACGTTAATCGTCGACAGACCGATTTGAAAAAAGTCGATAAAACGTCAGAATGATTCGGACTAGGCGCACGGTAAATCAGGATGTTTTTTAAGCATAACTCGATAAAGGAGTTCGTATATTGAGTGTCTTTGGATGTAAGAATGTCTTTGTTGAGTGTCACGTGATGTAAAAAATCGATGTATTAGTGGAATGAACTGTGGGGATTTTTAACCGACAATCAATGATGTCAATAGTTCTGTTCATTTTTTCAGATTAAAATCAGAAGCAAGAAGATCTAGTTGATAGTATGGTTTATCCACATTGCCGTTTTGTACAGTGTTTGGTTTAGACGGGTTACTCAGCAGAAAAAATGCGGTACTTCCGTGATGTTATCACACCGTGTGTATACACCGACTAATAATTGTTGGTGACGATATGTTGCATTTACTTTCCAAAACGTCATGATGCTTATCCGATACAATCATAAGTGTTTGTTGTCCAACTATAACTTGTATTTACCGTTTATTGTCAAACGGCTCTCTTTACGCTATCTTCGTGCTCTATCAATTTGAAGGATACTGGAAAACATCACTTTAATTAATTAATCAATTTATTTATTTACGGCTTCATAATTCTGTCGCCAGAATTATCTCGCCAAGTCGACTTGATTATCATGATAAGGCGACTTAGCGATACATTTCTCATGATCTCGTTATCATAATATAATTGGAGCTGACTTAGCGATATATTTCTCATGATCTCGTTATCATAATATAATTGGAGATACTATACCAAGTCGAAAAAAATAATAGCATATGTCACTTTCGTTATTTCGACACTACCAATTCTATCGTCAAAACGTCAGATTTTTTTTATGCATTTATGTATATCTATAAATGGCAATCTTACAAAGTTCCATAGCCGACTCGCCTTTCTCGCAAAACAAGCTATCAAATTCAAATTCAGCTACGTTTTGTTAACACTTGGTCATAGATCAGAAATAAAACAGTCGGAGTCCCAGAAAAATAAATCGGCAATCACAGACCATGCCACACAGAAATACCATGTGATTGACTGGGATAGCTCGGAAGTTTTAAACAGAGAGAGCAATCTGTTCAAGCGGCAAATAAAGGAAGCCATCTGGATACGCCGCAGTGGGCCAGTTCTAAATCGAGACGAGAGGGATCAAAGACTCTCGCACATCTATGACCAAGTGTGAACAAAAAATACATGTATCGCTAGAAATATTGTGACCAGTGACCCCCTTAAATGACAATTACAATTATAAATGTAATTCATAAAAGGCGATTTATACATAAGAATTAAGGCTAAAAAGAAACTGGATACAATTTAGTCGTATTAATTATACTAATACTAATGATATAGGCCAATCAAAACAGAAGCACTTTGACAAGATTGCAAATATTTAAAACAAAAATGCGTTCATTCCTGATTCCAAAAGCTGGTTGAGATTTATAAGGCTTTTATTACGAAACCCTGGTATATGTCTTCTCCCTCCTATTTCCCACAATAATTTAATATTTGGGGATGTCGTTGAAGGTTATTTTAGCTCCAAAGCTACCGTTGTCGACTCTTACGTTCCACTTCCACGCATAAATAGCGTGTGTGGCTAGCGTCTAGCTGACATTAAGATTTCCCATACAGATGTAAGCGACATTTTTGGTAGACTAGACTGCTCTAAACCCGTTTGATCTAACCTGGTAAAGGCGCAGCTTTGAAAGAGGTTGTACATATTATTAGTGAACATCTGACTAAAATATCTTATAAATATGTATCGTATGCTACATTTCTGAAACTATCGTGAAAAAGGCAAGTGTTACCCCTGCTATTAAAAACGGGATAAGTAGTTTTTGTCAAATTAAGGACATATTTCTCTATTTTCAATAATTTATAAACTTATGGAACGGTGTGTGTACAAGCATTCACACTCACCTCTCCCTACTCTTACTCTTTCCTCCCATTCCCATATAGAATGGATTTATAGATTATCGCACTGTGTTTTCGTGGTTTATCGTGAGAACAATTTTCTCATCGCGAGCACGTGGATAAAATCGAGAGGCCACCGCAGGTGGACTCGAGATTGTGTCCACGTGCGAGCTATGAGAAAATGTTCGAATCTCTGTTTATCATCTATATACTACTACCTTATGTATTTCTTCATTTTAAAAAAAGTCGTCAACTTATCACCAAATTTTCCTAACGACTTCTAGGCTCAAAGGTCATCGATCAAAAATCCTAGGCCAAAAGTAAACAAATAGATTTGTTTTGCGGAGGAATACTATGAACCTTAAAATTATGTACGAACAATTTCTTTTTTAAAACAGTCTTATCGTCATTGGCTTTTCCATATGCACAATCACTTTTGAAATGGTGATGTTATTCTCAAAATATGTTTTCGTAAATTTGTTTTGATATGTTTATGACGGACTATTTTCTTACGCGAATCACTTTTGGGTGGATACTATTTCCGGTTTTGGACGTCACCTGGTGCGAGCGGACGTTCTATTTTGAGAAAATACGTTCCCAAGTGCTGGAAAATGGGAAAAGTCGTTCTCAAGACTTTTCAAGTTGTTCTTAAATCGTTCTCAGCTTTTTATCATACTGACAATCAATGGTAATTAATTTATCATGCTACCGGTAGGTGGTAAAAAATAGTATATACTGTAGATGATAAAATAGGCTCACAACGATTTAGCATATAGGTGTTAATAAATGCTTTTAATTATGTTTCCAAAACAAAGTTTGGGGACAAATTGTTTTTGCTCCGTTTCTTATTATTATTATTAAGTCCCCCAAACGAAGTGTGGAACTTATTGGTTTTACTCCGTTTCTTATTATCATTATGAAGTCCCCCAAACGAAGTGGGGGACTTATTGGTTTTACTCCGTTTTTTCTTCTTCTTATTATTATTATCATTATAACTTGACACAAGTAATCATTATGGTCAGGGTGTGTACAGTTTTATTTTCCGATCGGTCAACCAAGATGGCCGCCACGGCTTCTGATTGGTCGAAATTTAGATATTCTTCGATTTTGATGAAAATTGGGATCTAGGGGTATTAGTGGACTGCGAATTCATCCGCATTTGTTTCGTTGCCTTAGCAACTACACTGAGGCTTCTGATTGGTCGAAATTTAAATATTGTTTGATTTTGTTGAAAATTGGTATAGAGTGGTATTAGGACAAAGTGAACATAACTGCGGGGTTTGTGGGGGACTTCTGTAATGCTCCCCCATTACAATTAGTACTTGTTATTATTATTCTCATTCCGCCGTAAAAGTTTCCAACACATTTCTCAAAAACTATTGGACAGAACTAACTAAAACTTAACACAAGTGTTCATCAAGGTCAGGAGTTGTTTCATTTTCCGATCGGTCAACCAAGACGTCCGTGCCACGGTCTCTGATTGGTCGAAATTTAGATATTGTTCGATTTTTATGAAAATTGGTAAAAATGTGTATTTAGGGACAACGAATACAACAGCATATGTTTCGTTGCCATAGTAACCACATAGCAACCACACGGAGGCTTCTGATTGGTCGAAATTTAGATATCGTTCGATTTTTATGAAAATTAGTATATAGGCTTATTAGGGGACTGCGAATTCATCTGCATAGTTTTCGTTGCCATACAAACCACATAGCAACCACACGGAGACTTCTGATTGGTCGAAATAAGATATGTACATGAAGGTGTATGTTGGCACTGCGAAAATAACTGCGGAGGTTTGGGGGACTTCTGTAATGGTCCCCCATTACAATTAGTACTTGTTCTTTTTATTAATCTTATTTCTTCCATTTTCTTCCGCCGACGATGTTTCCGACATGATTTTCGAAAACCATAGGGCGGAATTCAACGAAACTGTACATGAGTGTTCGTGAAAAACAGGCGGTACGCAAGAGGATTTTCGTTTTTTCGATCGGTCATCCGACTGGTCAGCCGGACAGCAGCCTCTGATTGGTCGAAATTTAGACATTGTCCGATTTTGATGAAATTTGGTATATAGGTGTAGAATGGCACTACCAAAACAACTGCGGTGTTTGTTTTGTTATTAAACAAAAAGGCCAAATTTGGTATGTAGGTGAATCATTGGACATTGATCGCTTCCGTAAGTTAGGTTCCACATTTCAACAAATTGGCCCCCATTTCCGCCCTCTGATTGGTCGAATTTTAAATATTGTCCAATTTTGATCAAATTTAGTATGTAGGTGTATCATAGGACAATGATCACTTCCGTAGCTTAGATTTTACATTTCAACAAAAAGGAAAGGCCGCCGTTTTATTCCTCTGATTGGTCAAAATTTAATTCTTGTCAGATTTTGATGATATATGGTGCATAGGTGTAATATGGCACTACGAAAACAACTGCAGTGTGCGTTTTATGATTCAACAAAATGCCCGCCATTTCCTGGCCTCTGATTGGTCGAAATTTAAATATTGTCAGATTTTGATGAAATTGGGTATAAAGGTGTAATATGGCACTACGAATACAACTGCAGTGTGCGTGTTATGATTCAATAAACTGTCCGCCATTTCCTGACCTCTGATTGGTCAAAATTGATATATATTTTTATTTTTATGAAAATTTGAATATAGGGGTATTAGCGGACTGCAAATTCAATCGCATAGGTTTCGTTAGCATAGCAACTACACTGAGGCTTCTGATTGGTCACAATTGAGAAATTATTTGATATCACTAAAATTTAGTACGTATATTGTAGTTGTATTAAGGCTTTGTTAACCTTTTCTAATGCATCTTTGCGACAATGGGGGCAGTTTGAGGGACATCTGTAATGGTCCCTCATTACAATTTGACTTGGTTTTTTTTATGTTATGTTTAAATGCTGTCCATCTCAATATAGTAATTTATACTTGCAGAAAGTAGACAATAATAATAAATATAAGAACA
Organism: Mizuhopecten yessoensis; assembly: GCF_002113885.1. NCBI lineage: Eukaryota > Metazoa > Mollusca > Bivalvia > Pectinida > Pectinidae > Mizuhopecten > Mizuhopecten yessoensis. Next base: position 111,684 of record NW_018406714.1, on the reverse strand, counting down.
GTTGTTTTTTTTCCGTATCCTGTTTTTGTTTGTACACTTGTGAATTTGCTTATTTTGTGTGAAATTAATTTTTTCACTTAATATATTACACAAACACCCGGAGACATAGAGTATATTTTACAGTATCTTTAGTAATACCAAATATATTTAACGAGTGTGACTAATATTTGGATATCGCGCTTTTAACTGGCCTTATTTCAAGCGCCCGACACACCCGACGACTAAAGAATGTCGACCCATTTTTCTTCTGACGATTCAAAAATATGTTTATTGTCTTCTCACTGCAGCTCATCCTCAAATACCAGGGGTTATGCTCACTTTCATTCTCTCCAACCCTGGAATATATCATTACAAAAACAGTGCTAATGATAGGTTAGCGATTTGATCGATGGCGCGTGCATAGCCTCTGATTTCGTAATGACATATCCCATGGGTGCCGAGAACCTAAATGAGTAGAATACCCTGAGACTCGAAGATGACTGAAACCATATTGTCATGGAACTTGACGTCACGACACTCCCGCATGGCGTTCGTCAACAACCATTTCCCTATGGACGTGTGCCACCCGCGGTTTAATTAAAATGAATACCGGTTATGTTTGTTTATGAGTTTCCATTCGTCACAGAAAGACAGAAGAAATAGGTAATATGTTGACAATTTAATGGTAATTCACAAGGTATTTGCAAAAAAAAAAAAACGCATAGGGAGCAATTGGGCAGCCAAAGACTTCCACGCTCGAAAATTTGCGGTCAGCGATTTTATACAACTATATTGTTACATAACTATAGGTATGTGCTGTTTGTTCAGTCAATTATCTCAAATTAACACATCTAAAAAACACGATTGAAAAGATTCTTAGCTGACATATTCAATTGTTTGTTTTTTTGTTGTTTTTTTGCTATTCATGTGTCATTATTACTTACCCTTCACCTACTGATTTGTTCCGGTACATCTGAACATTTCTTTTAAAACTTCACCACGTAAATCATAATAATAACTAGAATTGTCGCCAACATGGCAGACTTATACCCCACATTTGCGCCAAGGAATGGTTCTTTAAAGAACAATTTTCAATGTTCAAGCCAAGATATTACAAGGCAATCCATAGTCCCCTATTAGTAATATTTTTTTTTTATTCACAGCTACATATTTCCATTACTATGTACTCCACAAACCCAGACAAAACTTTCATACCGAATCTGGTTACTCCAGGTGAAGAAGTATAAAAGAAATGCCACATATTTCTTGTACTATGCACTCCGCCAGCCAAGACAAACTTGCATACTAAATCTGGTTATTCCATGTGAAATAGTATAGAGGATATGCCCTAGATGAACGTTTTTGTTAAAGAATAACGTCAACGGTAAAAATATGGTCAGAGTGTCCTACTTGTTGTACTTAACACTCCGCCATCCAAGGGTGAACTTACGTACCAAATATATTTACTAAAAGTGTTAAAGTATAGAAGATATGCCACAGACGAACTTGCAAAAAGCATATGTGAATACTATATGTAACAGTGACCTACTTTTCGTAATTAACACTCCTTCATCCCAGGATGTAATTGCTTACCAAATCTGCCCTCGGACACATTTGTCTGCACAACATGAGAGTTACGATTGAAGCATCGTTTCTGGTCCCTAATGGTGTTATTCAGCATGTTCTACATGTTGAAAAACAAGTTAAATCAAAACAAGATGAAAATTGCCAATTGGTTCTTTGGATTGATTTCCCTTCTAGTCCAGAGTATGCACATGTCGATATATAATTAAATTATAAGCAAATCCGCACAGGCTTGTAATCAAAATGGCTTGTGGCTCGTTTATAAAGTTAACGAAATTATGCTATTTTCAATTACAATATCAATAAAAACCAGTGTTATAGTTGTGGTCTTGTCGCATTCCCGTGATTAACAGCGGGTTGCCAGTAATTAATATATCACATCAGTTCCCATTGATGATGAAGCAACTGTTATAGCAGTGATCAAGATATCGGCGTTTGGCAAAAGGAACGTAAAAGCGATTTAAACACGAATAAATGTTGTGAAATGTTAGCTTCCTGAAAATATACGCATTTTCGGTCAAAATCTATACCTAACGCCGCTGGAAGGCTCTTAACATTCAACACTCCTTCTGAAGGTATATCGTTATTATATGCAATTTATTGCATTTGAGGTACAGGAAAATGCTGATAAGTAAGCAGTGCGTGCAATTAAATTACTTATTGTACTGTTTTCAATTGGGCCTATTTTTCAAATCTCCCTGTACATTGTTATATGTTAACCTGTAAGTGATACAGCTTTCTTTAAGGATCAACAGAATGTTATATTTATTTTTTAAAGACAAATATGTTTCAGTTGGGGGACTTTGTTTGAATCAAATAGCAAGCAACACAATGATTATACTATTGAAAACACCATCTCGGCGAGATTGAGATAAAAGACTTTGTGTGGTGCGCGCACGGTGTTTAAACGATGTGCAAACGATGAAATACTGGACTATTAAAACTTGCGCCTGATTGACGAACGATGTGTGAAAGTAATCGTGATTAACTTAAATAGAGTCAAGGCTCTAACAATAAAGACGATTTCGTCTTAAAAAAAAGAATTACATTGATTTAAATATGATATTAAAATTCGATTGTGAGGGATGTTACAGCATTTTAGCTAGATCTGAAGATTTATTATTTTAAGTTCAAAAAATATGTGTTCATGTCTTATAATAAAGGACATAAATCGACAATTGTAAATGCACACGTCGTAACGGTCCCATACGCATATACATAGCCGCCTTTTACATGTACCTGAATGTTTCTTGTTAATCATTGTATACTCTTGTATTTTGTAAAGACAATTGGTAAGGATGTGTACACTGCGTCTCGTTCTTTTAACGTTCATTCTTTTACATCGTTATTATTGGCATGCTGATTTGTGTAGTACCAATCCAGAATAATTACCAGAAATAACAGGATAACGTTTTGGTTACGAATTTTTAATGCAATTGCCAGAATGACAGGATTTTTTTTTAAGAATTTCTTTTTTAATTATCACCCTTAAAAAGGCTCAAGATAAATATATTTCGCTGTTATTTTTAGGCATGGAGTTGTTAAATTCACACTTTCAATAGATTCCTGTTTTAGGTGATTACTATTCAGGAGGACACCTTTTTTGACAGAGGGAGTTTAGTTATGTAAATCTGTCCTCTGTTTAACGTTTGGGTCTGACAAACGATCTCAATAGATTTCTTGAAAGATGTTGCTTTCCTTGCCGTTTTCGAGCATGTCCTGTTTCCTTTACATGTTCTTCAACTGTTGTTTTTGAAGTCTTTCTGTTGTTGACATGCTCACCAATCTGGGTTTAAAAGTCCTATATGTTTCCCATATGTATTCCTGTTTGCCTCCTTCGACTTGAATTGTATCCCCTGCCTCTTAGACACTTTAGAAAAATTGCACTCATGTGCCCTGAACATAGGAAAATTTTGCAGTTATTGTTGTAAAGTTTTTATGCAAAAAACTCCTTGCTTTGTAATTGTCATACTTTCAGATGTTCTTTATCATGGAGGTTTTCTATGTTATAAAGGGGGAATGGGATGAGTTGAATAATATCATTTCTACTGATCTTTTGTGTGCTTTTTGTTGGAAATGTAAAGCCTGAGATAGGTAACATTGAGTGGACGTTTCCTGTTCACGGCTACTTAAGTAGAACTATCGTCTAGTAGATGCATCCACACACATAGTTAGCATTGATACATGTAGCTTTGCAAATGTCCAAATTTTGTGATGAATGCTCCATATCTTGTATATTAGGATTTCTACTGTTTAGGAATGTCTAAAGAAATTGTAATAATAATGTTGATTAGATAGATTTGTAAAAGGACTTAATGCTTCGCATAAAATCTGTTACGGTAGTTGTCAAAACTGTTGTGAGATCGATTTCTACAACATTGTTAAGATAGCTCTTCTATTATGATGATAATGCTTCTCTAAAATTACGCAGAGTCCTAACATGTTTGTGACAATGGTAGTTTGGGACGTTGCATAATTGATAGTAAATAGCGGTGTTCTTGCTCTTTTTTCGATGTTTTTCGTTGTTTTTGCATACTTGCAGACCAGAACTTTCTCCAGCCTAACCGGTGATTTTAGATTATTAGTCTCCCTGAAAATGGTGATTATTAGGAGTCGAAATAACAAAATGCATATCCCTTCTTTCTTGCATAATGTTCATGCTCTCGTACATTTAACTCTTGAATCCGTCAAATGCTCCGTTGACTTGATTACTGTGCTAATTTAAGATATTATTATCGCACTACTGCTATGTACTGATTAAATCTGGACAGTGAAGTCATGCTTAGCTGACTGATATAAAAAGTTACCATAATGCTTTTGAAATGCAAGCAAAGGTTACATGTCGCGCCTTTGGATTGATCATTCATCTTGCAAAAAAACAATATTTTGTTCTCTTTTAAAAAATATAGAGCGAAGAAAGATAAACAATTAGGTTTGATTACTGCATTTTATTTTCTTATTTAGACTTTGACCTGTGGGGATTTTGTGGTGGACTGTATGTTACTTTCAAGTAATAGCACATTTCAGGGGCCCTGTCACCGACACGTGAAATAAATAAAACTGTTTACTGTCAAGAGGATGGAGGAATAGATGTCACATAACACAAACATATATTCTAGTTTGAGGGGGAAATTTCCAAATCTGAAAATCTATTCCCAAGTCAACTTCAACACTTTAGGTAATTCCGCATCAACAATCCAATTAGTGATTTATCGTGATTGGTACCATAGAGAAGAAACGATCAAAGACATTTTCAAACGTGATGAAAATATGTTTCTTACCATATCAACCGTCAACAGTTTCCTCTTCTTTCCTTGCTAATAACTAGTTGATATCAAAAGTCATTGCAAGTAGAACACATCTGATGACTTATGCATGGTATTGATTTCTCTTTCGATGTTTTCTATATTGTAATGAGTACTTAGAACTAAAATGACCGGCTTTTCGAGGATCCATTATGTTGATCCACGACATCTGTAATTAATGCAATCCGCGACATCCACTTTGATCAGAATTATGTGATAACAAGGCACTTATCAATTGTATTGATACTTATTATGGTATTTTGATTTGATATAAGTTCTTATAAGGAAACTCTTTAAGCATATTTGCAATATGTTTTGTTTCAAAGATAAAGATTTTGAGATAATAATTTGTTTTGATGATAATATCATTATTGTTGATTGCTGTGTGGTGATCGCGAATCTTTGTCCAGATATTATTATACTAATGCTCAATATGAAAATGTCATTGCAAGTACACTTAAACACGGATTTACGTCATTCAGTCATAATGAAGTAGTAATTTGATGTGTCAACACGTGCTTTGAATTACAAAATTTCATTTCACATACAACACTGCTAGTACGTGTCTCTATCACATGCATATGATGTATCAAGTGATAATATTATGCTCTCTATGTATTATTTAAAGCTAGGCGTCGATCCATCATTGTAGAAATTAGACAGCATTAGCGAGCTATGGTATGTCACCTATGTTATTATGTAACACATACTATCTTTGCAAATTGAATTGCGTCCGAAACAATAAAGCCAGTTGTCAATATGTAGTAATCTTATGTTTTTATACAACGTTCTTATTTCACTAACCCTAACGGTGCAAAAATGTCGTTCATGTTTCTGACAGATAATGACTCTCTATTAAACAGGCAAGTCATCAATAATTACACAAGGGTTGTGTTATAATATAACAATCGAATAAACAATATGTCTGTTTGACGACATCTCTGACGTATTAAAAGACATATTTTGTGAGTTGAATTTCTAATTAAATTAAATCCGTGCTGAACATTCGTTGTATAATAAATTCAATAAAAGAAAGTCAGTAAGAACTACAGGAGGATCGGACTGCAGTCTTGCTGGACATATATCTTTCTAAAACTAATATGTATTGTTTCGAGTGCATTTTATATTTATGTGTCAAACATATAAATATGCATTCATACAATTGCCGTATTGAAGTATAACTTTAACAAAGCACTCAATTATGCTCACGAGGTAAGGAAACCTCACCTTTTCGCAGACTTGATGCTTACAACATTCAGGAGTCTGGAGCACTAGCGAATTTCAGGGAGCTTCAAAGTATCCTCAGCCAACCACTAAAGTCCCCTGCATGACCGCAGAGTGCTCTCTCAGTAACACCAGCAGAAGCATTCCATTCCATAACAGCACCAGTCAATTCCACTGAAGCAAATTCACAAGAGGAGTTTCTGGAGGATGAAGAGATGGTGGTATTTTCTGTCTCTCACCTTCCAACTTGCTGTGTTGAAGCAGAGAGGCTATTGTTAAAGGCTGTATGCCACTGTATCAAACTACAAAGAAGGAAATGAGAAGACAGACACTGAGGAGTTAGTTAAGCATATGTAAGAAATTATGTACGCAGTACATTTTTGTCTCCCTACACCTGACCTCTGATAGTAGGAAAGTACACTCCTGTACATATCCCACATAATAGGATGACATGTAAGCAACAAGTAATCCATTTTTATTGAGTTTGTGAAATAGTTATTTTTGATTCAACTCAAATTGAAAACCACAAGAGACCAAAACCTGCTACAATATGAAGTTCACGTGCAGTGTTTGTTTATCTTTGTGCCGAACATATAAATATGCATTCATACATTCGTACATTTTTTATTAATTAAATATTCAATTGAAATATTTATTTTTTTAAATAATGCAACCAAACGCAGGTTTATTATACACGGCAAAGTGTTATTGCCTACTTTCAAAAATTATTTGACTCGATAAGATAACATGCGATGCAAAACAGTTCATAATGAATACAAATTCTTACTTCATCTAAGGTAAATATATCACAACATATAACATATAAGATGTCCATACCCAATGAAATAACACTTCATTACCAAATACATAACAAAAACACAATTACTACTTGTATAGTATGCTGTAGATAACACAATATCCCTTCGGCCGTCTCGTAGCAAAACGCTAATTACAGTGAGGAAACCATCTTCAAAAGTATGAATCCGTGATATAAGTGAATAACTAGATAAAAATGCGAATTAAAGTAGTAAATAAATATAAAACTGATGTATGATCTATGTGTAGACAAGGTATAAACATTGGAACAGAAACTAAGTGTACCTGCACGTCAAAATATCGGGCGGGGTCACTCCAGGCAGAAAAAGAGATGAAATATTAAAATTTGGGATAATCTGAAAGTAGCTGGATAGGACATATTAGTTTAAAGTTAATAAATATGAATTTTCTTCCACCAAAATAACACATCACAAATAAAAACTATCCTCCCCGAATAAGTATGACAAAGGGATCATATTAAGTAAAAATGGTTTGCAAAGTGAGACATTTAAACGGTTTTATATGGAGTAGATAAGAGGTAGTATAGATAGCTTCCTCAGAGGTCCCACTCAGGTCACCCCAGATGGATCATTTGTGAGGGCACAGACAGGAAGCCAGCGTCCATTCCAATAAGTACAAATAAAAAAATATGAGAGGATAAGTGACGTCATCTTAACTAAAAAGATTTTGCCAAGTGGGATATTTGAATGATTTCACCGAGAGTGACCGTATTTTTGTACCAGGCTCACACAAGTCACTGTTTAGTTCATCCGCTTTTAAAGGCTATGTGGTAGTAGTACGCTTTGAGTATCAACAATGAGTTGTAGCCATGTGATTGGTTAGTAGTGATTTGCATTTGTGTGGTGGCCACGTGCTTAGCTATATAAAGACTGTGATTGGCTGACAGGACACGCCCACTTACTATCATTCGTATGGCGTTGTAGTTTTTGTTCACTCATGTGGAAACGGTAAGGATGTGTAAATATTCAGGCCACTTGGCTATTTGATAAGAAATTATTGTGAGGCCACTTGGCTTTTAATATGAAAATATTGTGAGGTCGCTTTGCCTTTAATTATGGAGAGTATATTTATAATTACATGTATGAGCCCACTTGCTTATTATTGAGCGTGTTGATATACGAAGGTTGATGGTACAGTTATTATGCAGGTACGAGATAAATGTTGTTGATTAGGTTTTGTTTACACGTTACAGATATATTCTCAATGGATATTTGGGAAGAGCGTTCAATAATACAAGACGCTAGTCTACGTAGTCTGGCTTAAATCGAGGGCAGATGCTACCAGTAAAGTTTAATTAATATTAAAGACACATATTAATATATCAAAGTACTGAATATATAACATTTTAGGAAAACGAACATAAAACATTCAGTTGAAATGCAGGATAAACACCATTTAAATTCGCTGAAACTGATGTGAACAAATATTTACTCTTATCTAATGTCTATGTTGGCAATAATCTGAAAAGTATTTTCCCTCCGAAGACCAACCACAAGTACTGCTTCAAGAAGCTTTTGGCTCTGCTTCTGCCATAAATAAAGAGATGACTTTCGAATGCATAATTATATATTTACATTTGCGCTGCAACCCGCTATATGAACATTACCAGCAGAAATGCATATTATTACAGTATGAAAGCAGAACCAGACCAGGGGCAGATACAGATTTTTGGACAGGTGTCACCATTCCAGTTTATTTTACTACGCATGAAAAATGCCAGAGTGGAATTAATCACGAATATATTACTAAAACAAATTGTATTTATTTCAATTTTTCATCAGAAAAAAAAATACCTGTTAATTCATCATGCAAAAAAACGATTTTCGGATTAAAACTTCAATTTCTAAGTATCGGCTGAAAATGTCTAAACAAATGTATATATAATTATTATGCAATCTGTCAGTAGGCAGGATATGCTTATCTTTCCACAGAGACGCTTGCAATGAACCCAAACATAATATATTGACATCAACATCAAGGTGACAGTGCGTCAGAAACGTGGACTATATATTGGCTTTTTACAAGCTTAGGGTGATACATACTATCATTCTAAAGTTTAATTTATATTGCACACTGTCTATGTCGGAACACATGCACATATTATTCACTCATTCAGAGTACGTACCTTGCCACGCAATCTTTACAAAAGCATTCAGTTCACACGTCAAGATACTCGATGATGCAGTCGGCATAGTACGGTAATATGAGCCCAATATATTTCCTCTGTTAAAACATATTATTGCCTGACCACATGCAACATTTGAACCACAGGAGTCCGAAATTCTGTCAGAATTATAAAAAAACAGCACAGTGGAACCATCTTATTATGTTATTTTCTTTGCCAGAAAAAACCCACCCCGATATATTACAAAAAACAAAACGATTAAGCTGTTTTCGATCGTTTATACTATTAGGTTATCTGAACCGGAAGTGAGATGCTCTATAATCATCAGACATAGATTAATTTGGAAACCTGATAAGATGTTAATACAAATTGATGAAGTAATAATTGAAATTGATTTTTTCATTTCATTTATATCAGCTTGTTGAAAAAAATCGAGAAGATTTCATTTTGTCGTCGTAATGATCAGTATGTAGATTCTACTTTCACTTTCAAATAACTTCGAGCAAGAACTATCATTATACTTCATCCTAGCTAACGACATCGTAATGTAACAGTCAATATGATGGAAGAAGTGATATAAATAGTCATAATTTACCTTTTTTGCACCAAGAAGTTGCATTAAATTTTGGCCCATAAGCGTCATAATATGTTGCCGCCCTATGTAAATTACGATCACATGACAATTACATGCCTCGCAATTCGTACGGTGAAATCAAATTGCAAAGAAACAATAACAACTAAAAACGGAAAAATATTTCTTTTTTAACAATAATCAAATATTCTTTTGAACAAAAATGGTGTATATTGTAAGTAAAGCAGTCGTCGTCAGTTGTTTACGACAATAACGTTAACTATGGATCGATTTCCAGCACCGTCCTGGCATGCCCCGATTTTGACACTTTTTCAACGGAAACACGGGGAAATCAACTTGTAATGCAATAAAGATAGAAAATCCATTGCTCAAATGAATAAAAACTGGAAAGCGTGCTCGTTTTCTTATAAGAATTTGTGTCAGAAAATGTCGGTAGGTTAACGGAGCCATGTGACAGATGATTTAAATCAGTTTGGCCTTATCATTTCCATTTGATACACGGTCCAACAGTGTATTTTAGATAGCAATTAACTACCGCACATGTTTTGTTTAGACCAAAATTAATGACTAGAAATCGATGGTCGATCTATTGTTTGCCACTGACAAGGGTGAAGCGGGGTGTGAAAAGTTTACCTTGGGTGGACAGTTAATTACCTCGGGCGATGTACAGTTAGCTCGACCTATTGTTCAATTGTCCTGGTGTCAAACACGGACAACTTACCTGAGTTTTTACCTTATAAAATTCATTCACGACAGAACAAATATTATAATAAGTGGGGTCCAACCTTGGACCATATCATGATAAACGATTTTTGTGCTTATATTTAGTTACTTTAAGGATAAAATCGGCATATGGGGAACAAATTATAATAAACGACATCATAATAAGTGGGTTCCACTCTGGTACAAAATAACTCCAATAATATAGCAAAGTTATCTTAGATAAACCTTTATTAGAAACACTGCGTTACTAAATTGATTAAATGTGTAACAAGTTTGTAACAAACATGTCTTTCAATCCCTGTCTTGAACACACCGCGTCATGTTTCGATAGGGCTGATAAAATATCTTGTGATGTACATGTTTGATAGAGAAAACATCGCACTATGCCGTTCATAATATATAAACCATTCATGGATATTATCAAATATTTGTGTATATTGTCTCCAATAAGTGCAATAACAGTGGGAAGGCCTATGTCATATAAGTATGGTGGCTGATTACGGCCATCTCGTGTTGTCGTCTTGTCGTCTTGTCACAAGCTGCGACAACTCGAGATTTAATAGACAAAATGTCGTCTTGTTGTGTTTTCAAACCGCGACAAGGCGACAACACGACAAGGCGACAAGGCGGCAACACGCCAACACGACATTTTGAACACGCTAATTAGCGCGTACAGAATCTCGTTTTGTCGCGGTAAAATGTCTTGTTGTCGTGTTGTCGACTTGTCGTCTTGTCGCTTTGTCGTCTTGTCGCCTTCCTGTTACACATGCGCAAACCATAGATAATAACCACCATATTAGATTATGGAAGAAAAGAAGAAGTGTATATATCCATATGCACCCTGCCATTCTAAAGCTATAACATGTTCAATAACAATTTCTTCACTAGGAGTTGGCAAAGTATATATTTTGGAATTTAATATTACAACAGTTGATCTATAAAGTGTAATATGGACCCGGCCTTGTCGTCGGATCGGTGTGAATTTGAAAAAGTAACCAAATATTACAACTCGTACGAATGGACCAAATAGACTTTTTAGTGTTTTCAGTGATCTGTACCCTGTCCTCCGTACCTTGGACACTGTATATATCGTACCCTGTCTACCGTGCCTTGGACACTGTATATATCGTCCCCTGTCTACCGTACCTTGGACACGGTATATCTCGTACCCTGTCTACCCTACCTTGTACACTGTATATATCGTACCCTGCCTTCTGCATTCCTTACCATGTTTCATGTGCAATTGCATGCATGTTAATGTTGCTCCCTGAAACTGTACCCATTAAAGTATTCATTCAAAGTTTACAATGTAACAAATGGTTAAATCGATTTGACGACACGGAAGTTTTCATGAACAGGTTGACGAGAGTCGCATAATCATATGTCAAATCTTATTTTTCGTCATTAGAGTTAAAATTGTACAAATAAATACATATTTATTACACAACTACCCTGTTATCCAGTGAATATATCCATTTATTACATACTTACTAATAAATACGTTTTTATTATTTCATAACAAAAACACCCGACGGCTTCGGTTCGTTGCTTTTCATTGGCTAATAGAATGATAAAATTTTAATCTCATTTTAACTCCTATTCAGGCAAATGCCGAGGAGGACGAGGATTTCATTTCGTCGTGTGGTAAGAGTCCATACATGTACTTTATTAAGTAAAATGAGTATATCTTTGTATTGTTGATGTAATACCAAAACACTGTGAGAATGGTAGTCGGGATTATTTGAAATCCTTTGTTAAGGTGATGCAACGATGGATGTAGGCATTTAGTATGCATACTAAAGCCATGGTAATTATTACATTATGACAAAAATTGTTTTCACAAGAAAAAACTCAAGTTGAGACAGGTTGGTAATGTAAGCTTATTGGTATCTACAGAAAAAGAAACTTTTCCGCTTAATGAACACAAGAGATAAGTGAATATTTGCCACAAATACCCTGGAATAGTTCGATTTATTTCAATAGAATCAACTGAGATTACGGAGATCACGGCCAGTTTTACAAGTCTCAGATGAGGATGAATCCATGCCATCACCACATACAATCTCGGAGGTGGTTCCTCCGGAATCGACTCATACATCGGAACCTCCGCCTGCTGCTCCCGCCACAGTACCAGAACCTTCCTGTGATGTTGATAATGACGATGGCAGTGTAGTTGGACCGTAAGTATTCATCAGATGGCATAACTTTGAAATCCATTTTTGTAATTTTCTGTGTTTCAGTTACCAAGTCCAGATGTGTTTTACAAGAATTAAAGAACAGTATGGCAGAATGTCAGCCATCGTGACATATTCGAAGCTAAAACAAAATTCTCTTTGGGATCTTATTCATTATTTTCCATCATTGTTCTTTACACAATATGTATGGTTGATTTTGTTTTTCCAAATTCCTGAGAATGACATGATGATTCATAGATTAAGGACGAAACAGCTGTATGATGCAGTTCAATTCATTATTTGACTCTACTGTGTCTAATCTAAATTTGTAATTTGTATTGAAAGGTAATATTCACTTGTGTGTCTTTCGTACAATCTTTGATGTGGTCATCAATAGGTATTTCTCGAAAATGGGGCCCACATTATATTTGCCTATCGATTTATATACCCATGTAAATATTTTTTTCAGATCGGACTTATCTTTGAAAGGTCTTTTGTCTTGGTGGATAAAACAAACTCTCACTACGGACGAGCCCGTCCTTATGTTGATACATCGGGCTAATATTCTTAAGTCGATCATGAGGATCGTATCAAGAGAAGACTGGAACTGTTGCCGTCCAATTAAGATAACCTTTCGTGGCGAAGTTGGAGACGACCTCGGGGGTCCTAAGCGTGAATTTCTCCGGTAACACCTTAGACTAACAACACTTTGAAAGGAAACACTTCAAAACTATAGTCACTTGTATACTTTAAACATACTTAGAATGCCCCTAAGATCATATAGATGTACAGATGTATCAAATTTCTATGCAGAGGATTGAGATGTCCGTTTTGTCTGCAAAGTGGGGAACAGCATTTTCTCCTGACCTCGATAAAGAAAAAGAGTTTTGAGAACATTTCCATCTGTAAAACAGTGTAACAATTCCGGATGATAAAGCTGTTACATCTATATTCTGACATATGGAGCCTCATTTACGCACCATATCAATTCTATTATGCTCGACCATGTTTAATGCATAATAATTTATTGCTAGTGCAATGCTTAGAACGATAATTGTATCACACTGAAATGTGGATACAAATACATGAAAACATATTTAACAATATATTAAAACTACTGACAGTTGTCCAAGACACGGAATTCCATAACATGTCAGCTGGTGATTGAGTTAAATTGAACAACCTTAACGCTTCGTTCTGGTTATTATCGGCCCATATCCATATTATGATCTATTTTATTAAAAGGAACGTTCGAACGTTTCATATTTTTGTCCCTCCTTAAATGACAATATCTGCTGATAGGACGTTAAACAACATAAAACCAAAACTATATTTTTGTTCATTTTGTGATATTAATGGGTAAACAAATCCACATACATATATGTGTTCCTTTCCCTCCCCGTAGTCTTGAGGGTTATGACCAGTAACGCGCACCATGTTAAGTTTGTCTGTGACACATGTGGCAGTTATACCAGTTGGTCTGCCACATCTATGCAGTCTATTGCTTATATTAATATTTCCATAATGAGAATTCGCAAAAAATAAATTATGTTTTTTCCAAATTTCAAATTTCCCGCTTACTACCGTCAGGTCAGGTCAGTATCTAGAACGGCACAAATATAACAGCAGACGTCATACGCTATTTTCCATACAAAATTGAAAAGACTCCGCAACTGTCGTTAATAATTCATTTGATTTTGATTTATATATTTATCATATTCTCGATTCATAAAAAGTAACAAGTGACATTTTGTAAGTAACTAATCAAGTGTCGTAAAACATTTTTCCGATTTTATTCCGACCTATATCCGGCGCACGCACTCAACGGAAGCCCGCAGTAATCAGGTCAGAGTTATATTTGCGGTCCGGCTTGTTGTTGATGTTGATCGTGCAACCGGAGAAGGTTGAATTGGTGAAAAATCCAGGCGTTAAATTGTTTGTTGATCTCACAGACACTTGAGATAGGCAGCTGGTGTTAGGGATCAAAGCAGAAGATACCGATAAGTTCGGTAGCGACACTGTTAAGTCGCTCGGAGGTGCAAAGACCAACTTCAGTTATAGTCTCATAAGATGAAGCTGTTATTGGCGGTACTTTAGTAGTAATATAGAAGGGCTTTGCCACACCAAATGTAAATATTAGTATATGTACCAGTTCCTATAAGAAATAATCTGACACAAAAGTTGAATGTACATTCTATGTCTTGTATCCGATAGCTTGCTGATGAAAGACATGGAGAACGAAATTCAGCAGGGATCTACAGATGGGCATTTTTTTTTGTCACGATCTCAGGAAGCTCTCGTATAAAACATACGAAATGGCAGGCAGATTGGCAAGTTTCTCTATTCTGCATGGTGGACAAGGATTTCCCGTGTTTAACATGGCACTTTACCATTTCCTCACGAACAGAGAGCCAAACAATCTCCCCGCCATTGAAAACTGTGTGATTGATCTTGATGTCAGGGAAAGGCTTCTAAAGGTAGTTGTTTGACTTTATTTTGGTTGTTTTCGTACGTTCTGCTTAAATGATTTTATTTTTTATTTTTGTTTTCGATCACCAGAAACCAGCATTCGAAAGTTATTTATGCTTTGTAAGTATTCATAAGCATTTATCAAAAATTGATATATATACACATGAAGGAACTAAACACAAAATGGCATTTCACCTAGGCTCGACATAGCATTAGCCTGCTGTCCATGCTATAGCGGTAATCTTAATTCGACGCTTACCAATTTGGCACTTTTTTTATTTGTTTCTTTTTTAATCATTTTCATCAGGTTTTATCTATAATGTTAAAATTTGCAAGAAAGTTCAAATTCAGGGCAAACGCCTTCTTTTATCAATTTCATAGCTTTAAACTTAGTATTGAATCCTTATACAGCAACACAAATTAACGCCTTTTATTATTTGCTGGCCTATTTTTTGTGTGTAAATGCAGGAACGTACTGATTGGTATTTCAGTTTCCTTTTTAGCTGTAGTTGAAGAATGTTCGCTGATACCTCTTTCACATTTATTTTATTTCTTAGATACAACAAGCACTTACACAACAAGAATATACACAAGCATTGGATGACTGCAGCGAATGGTGTGCAGACCAAGGGCTGTTTAGCATTAGCTACCAACACATTGAAAAAAAGAGCGAACTTTTTCAAGTTCTTGTGAAGAACGAAATTTACTATCGGTGAGTTGACAGTGTCGATTGTCAGTACCGAGTATTTCTGCTTGTTTGTGATGGGGAATAGGATGCATGTGAGGGATGTATTGGAATCACTTTTTCTGTAAATCAGTCTGTCTGTTCATAAGCTATGCCAAGTGTACATTGCGTGTTATATATTTATGAAGCAATTTATTTGTAATTGGTGTTAAACAAACAATATCAATGTTCGAACTAAATCATAATTCAAAACTCAATATCGATGAAAAAAGGACCACATGTGAACAAAAGAAGGGTTTACAAGGAGACCTTGATAAAGTATTATAACACCAACTGTAAAATAGGTTATATCACATTCTTAAATTGAGGACAAGATAGAAACGTCATACACTTTATATATATCGCACAAGAAAACAGAATATTTCTCAATGAGATCATGATGACGAGATAACACATACCAGCATATACCATCAACCCGAATCTTATGAAAGACAGTGTGAGTGCGAGTTAAAAATAGATGAAAACGACCATTTTGACTTAAGATGAAATTTTGAAGGAACGTTAAACACCATATAACTCTCGAGTTTGTTAAAAGACAAACTAGGATAAACAAATGTTCTTCCTCTTTTTAACGTTTTGTCCACGGGCGTCTTGAAACCCTTTGTTGGAAGAAAGCTTTTTTTTTGGCAAAACAGATTTTGAGAAGCTGATGTTAACTAATTTGCAATTATCTTTTTAGTGTACACTCAGAAATAGTGCAATATCAAGAGGGATTAAATAAAGTTGGGTGCTTCTTCAACACCATTCTGTTGGCACCCGATGAATTCAAAGACCTTTTCACGTACCAGCATAGCAAACTCACGTTCCCAACATTGAGATCACTGTATAAGATCGACTTCAGTCCTGAAGGATCAAATTACAGAACAATGGAGAATGATGCTATTTACTGTCTCGAGGCATTTTTAGCCGATTCTGAAGGTAAGATAATTTTTTGCGTCTTTGATAAAGTCTATTAATCACAAAGGCATCAGTTCTTTGTTTCACCTTCGTTTGCAGAATCTGATGATATTGTCACGAGTAAAGAATGCCAAGATGATGATAACGATAATGATAATACAGTATATATATAATACAAACAGAAAAAAAATCGAGAAACCAAGTTAAAGAATGTGAATTTAACTTGCCATGATGATAAAGTTTACCAACAATCAAATAAAGATTTTGACAAAAACTAAATGAATTCTTCGACAAAAATTGAATATTGAAAGAAGGCACAGTTCATTCATTCCTTCATGCTATTTGATTCTACAGATCTCTCGTTTGTGAGCACAACTACATATCATCTCCATTAGGCCTAATACTTTCGAATAACTTGGAACAAAATTGTGCTTTATGTCAACTAATGTTTGTCTTCGAGTTCATAAAAATATCACATGTAAAACAATAAAGATAAAAAAGGAGAAAAAACAAAGAAACCTGTTACACTTAAAAAATAAATAAAAGTTCTGTCATTTGCTGTATTGTCTTGTGAAATCTAATTTTAATCTAGAATGTTAAAGGTAGTATTATCTTGCTTTATTCCCGCATATTTGTTATTAAAATGTCGTTACTCATGGGAAAATGAATGAATGTGTTATATTTTTGATAAAGGGGGAACCACTGGCGTGACGTTAGAAGAAGTACTTGCTTTTTGGACTGGAGCATCGTCGGTACCTCCGCTGGGCTTCCCAAACAAGCTAGAAGTAACCTTCGGATGCTCGAAACAACTTCCAACTGCACATACATGTGGCCTGATATTGTGCATTTGGAGAGGTTACTCTGACCCAGACGTTTTCTGCGAAGACATGGTGAAGGCTATTCAGTGGGGTGGTGGATTTCACCTGGTTTAAACTTAGAAGTATGAGATCACCCGTTGATACTTTTTCACTGAGTTTGTTCCAGATTTTGCTTATGTAATATAGAATTCTTTAAAACAGATTAGATTATAATATTTGGATATGATTGCTCATCTTAACTGATTTTGTTTTTGAAATCAGGTATTTCTCAACCCTTTTAATTACGAATTATGTTTTTCATATGGCAGTTTTCATATTTTATATTTTTCTTTGACAATAAAAACCCTGTTAAGTATTCAAGTGCCACGGGCGTAGTAAGAACGATTTTTAAAAATAAATACAGAACTTGCGCTAATTGAAATGGCATTATAGTGGACACCTTTCAGTCCATGCATAATTCTATGGCTAGAGAATAACATACATTTTCGTAGTTTTATAAGTCCCCTTTGTAGGGGAAAGGTGGGAACTATGCTCGTTTGTCTGCTCGTCTAACCTTATGTTTTGAGGGTTTTTTTATGCCTTTAGATGATAACACGAGATTTGATAGTGCCTGTGTAATTACAATTTGCAGTTGAAGTGTAAATAAGTTTCGACTTTTAATCACTGATTTTCAACTAAGTATGACCATTGGAACTTATAATGTACCATCTGATACTGTCTTTGTCCTGAAAACCTATGTCGTCAGACATTGATTTGAGATTTGACCCTATAAACAAAAACTTTACTCCAGGGTTTCCTGAAGAAAAGGATTACAGAACAAGTTCAATTGACACAGTGCTTTCTCCGTTTTTGACCAAGTGTTACTAATGATCTTCATGTACAATGTAATTGTACATTTTTGTCTTTTTAAGCAAACCACCAAAGACTTCCATCTTCATTACTAATTATAGCTTTTGGAGTCGGTAGGGGACATTTATTGCTTAGGCAATACACATTATGCTTGTTTAAAAGGTGGTTTTATTACATGTTTTAACACTTTTGAAAATCTCTACTTATCCGTTAGAAATAACCTTTTAAAAAGATAGTCAAAGTTTCATTTAAATTTGGTTATTAATGTTATTGTTTTATTTTACTGGTTATATTTTACTCTGTCGATTGTATTTTACTACATTGGTCGATATGCTGTCTTTTTATACGCCCGATCTATCATTGTATTTCATAGTCCGATGATTCACTCTTCTTCAATAACTTCCTTTTTTTCCATGAGCTCCTATAACGTTTTTGACAAATCCATTTAAAAGTCATGATTTTCATAACTTCAATTCATGCTGCATTTTTTAATTCACTTTAAGTTTTTATCCGATGTCTTGGCAAGCATCTTTCTAATCAACGTATATTTGCTCTGTGGTGACAATTTTATTTAATGGTCTCAGAGAACATTATCCATGTGTTTCTTTGTCTTTAGTATTCGTTTTAGAGACTTGTACATGTATCATTCAGTTTTACAAGACCGATTTCTTTAACATTTGCTTCACTTTAATGACAAAGTGGCAAATTCGATCGTAATTTATTTCTCTATTCATTGATGATGATTATTTACGGTAAATAATTATATATTCCATATATTAAATAATATTGATGTTTATCACTGTCACTTTAGCATGAAACGGACTGATATTACATTACTATTTTTGAATGTACTATATACAAGAAATATTTAAATCTTATTGATAACAAAAATTCTGTTAACTTGTTAAACGAGTTTAAGAGAGACAAAAAGGGTTATTATTGGTGTAAATGATGTAAATTTCTGTACAATTTAGGCGAAGTCGTTAAGCCCTTTTTTAATGTTAGTAAATGTACTACAAGGAATGTCATAGTACTGCACTCGATTATATTTTGAATTATGATCAAAGCTAAATTGATTGATTTAAAGTCTTTGCATGAGGCAATAAACACCAATTAACAGCAAAATAGTTTCCATTTTTATTCAATGATTCACACTGCATGCGTCTCTGTTCTTAAACATTTCCTACCAAATTTTCGTACAAATGTAATGCTTCCTCGACGGTTGAAGGATGGCGGATGTTCATTTCACACATCTGGGTGGATAGCATCCTGTACACATCTTCCCGACACCCCAGGGAGAAAGGGACTTGGCACAGCTGTTTTATAGCCTCTATTTCAGTTTGATTGACGCTCAACTTGTAGTCAAATGTACCTTAAGGAAAAATGGAAAGTCATATTTATCACAAAAATAGATAACAAGAGGTTCTTGACGGACCTTCGTGCCTTCCATCGTAAGATCTCATTAGCTCTCCGACATATTTTCATTTCAAGGCTTCTCTTTACCCTTAGACAATTGATGAATAAGACGCCTTTACCATAAATGTATTTTATTATAATGATAACACAATTTTAACTGATAAGCCTAAGGAAGCACTGCTACTTTTTATGTTAAAATTGTCAAAGATCCATTCAGCATATCCCAAAAAACTTGTCAACATAAATTCGTTTTCCGGAACGTCTGATGACGATATGTCGGATGTCTTAGTGTTCAGTTAGTCCCAAAATGAAATTGGTTTAGTTTAAGACTAGAAGGTAGCTGCAAAAGTTTAGATAAATAAATAGTCTCATTAAACTGTTCCTTTAAAAACCAACGATTCAAGCTTTAGGCCATAGCTTACAATCAGTCAAAATGTTATATGCCGCAGGGAACCCCAATGTGTATAATCTTCATTAATTCTAAATAAATTGATCTTTTCACTTTTTTCCTTTACTTTTTAACACAAAGGGAACCCGCAAAGCTGACAGATATCCATCAATTTCCGAAAAATAGCAAGAAAACGATTTATCTTTATTAATCCAAAACGGCCACCTGTCGGCCTGTTTTGTTTACAGTCTCAAAAGTGAACGAGGGGCCACACACATGATGTTCTTTCTGAGAAATAGCAATAACAAAGTTTTTTTAGGGCGACAACAGACTACGGACGATGGTTAAATTGAACTGCTCATCCTCTCATGAAGGTGGCATAACATATATGGGGAAATTAAACAAGAGGCCCATGGGCCTAAACGGTCACCTGAGTCTACAGTATTTATTTTTGTTGTTGAAATATGTACCAATTTGAGTAAAAAATAGTATAATGTTAACTTAACTTTGTCAGGACCATGAGCTGATCATTCCTAGACCAATTTTAAGTGAGATCGGCCTATTAGAACTTAGTAGCAAAATAGCGGCCATGGCAGCCAAAT
>NW_018406714.1:78118-88260 GCF_002113885.1 Mizuhopecten yessoensis | reverse complement strand
AAAAAATAAGCAAAAACTCTTAAGAAATAGAAGTAACACACTTAAAATGTCCACTGGCGGTAATTTTGAATATGTTATCAAACTCTTAATGTAGCAAGCAAAACTAGGACCCAAACTGATATGCAATGCTGATATGCAATGATACATGAAGCGCTAGCAGGTATTGTTTACAGATGAACGGACGTACACGTACCACGGACGAAAATTGCATTGAAAAGCCTACCAACTGTTGATCTGATTACGGTGGGCTGAAATGTTGAAAATTATACTCGTATCGTAGTTATAATTGATTCTTCCTAATGCTAAATTTTAGAGCACTTAGTAGAACCTTTGCATTAAAATATAAAATATTTAATACTGAAAATTACACCTAAAGTCAGTTATAATTTTGATTCACTAAAGAAGTACATTTGTCAAACCTTGTTATCATAGGCAACTAAGTTTGGCATTACCGTACAAACTTGGCATATAAAACATTATATCAGGTTTTCCACATGGAACACTAATGTGGTCATTTCGTCGGATCTGGTGTTGGTTCCAATCCATCCTGATCCTATTCAGCTCTTTCTGTAGAATATCCATAAAACAAAACCGCGCGCATTCTCTGCAAAATTCAAAACAAAAATAATGATGATATGGAACATTGGCCGTACTTATTAGACGATTGCATTACTGACCCATATCCTTACCAAAACATTAAGCAATGGCCTTTACAGCGTATCATTATACTGGTGCTTTGTTTTTGAATGTTTAGCTTATCACCTTTGATTATGCACAGCGAAATGAAAAGATTTTTCTGTATAAATACATCGATTTAATAGTAGTTTGAAGAATAAAGTTTGGTAGAAAGAACACTGCAACATGCTTACAAGTGTAGCTCGTTGCTTGTCGAAAGATGACCGGTCATCTCCAGGTTCAAGAACAGGTCCATCCAGTACTGACATCCTACCTGCCTGGCCCATCGCCACCATCTCTCGATGCGCTAGAATTCACAATTATTTCATCATCAATAAAATTACTGTGCAGAGTATTATAAGTTTTAATCCAAAACCGAAACTGAAATAATACGACCATGAAATGAAAATAAAAATGTTATCGATGTAACAATTCATTACAAAGAGATATTGTTGATTTCATATAAAGTGTAGTATGATTCCTATTTCAGCTTACTTGGTTAGAATGTGAAGAGCCGATGATGACACTTTTTTCAGCAGACATGTTAGCTGCGTCCTCCCAACGGAAAGACTTTTAAATGTCCTCAATTACTATATTTTCTGTACCAGCATCCATTCTGATACACCTCGGGACTCCTGTAATTCCACAAATTTACTATGTAACCCTATATTACACTTATAGATATATGTATCATATTACAAAACAACAAGGCCATTGTGGTGGTACATGTATTATACATCGGTCGACTCAAGTCTCAAAAGAATTTTAATCAAATATAAAATATAAAAAAATCACAGAAAAACTATGAAAAAATGCGGGGTTTTTGGTCTTCTTTATTTGTTTTTGTCTGATGTGTGAGCTTCCAAGAATATACTTGTTAAACAATTGTGACCATCGAGCTCAGCACTAAGGCTCCATGGTTTGACCTTGTCCTATGACCTTGGAAGCGGTGTTTGTGACAGAGATGTGCACATGTTTATAGAACATTTTAAGATGCGCAATCATGCTACATTGTATGTTTTAATGAAATCGTTACAGTAAAACATTTGTAAAATCCTTCAGGTCACGGGTAAAATTAATAGAATATGCTTATATTCATGATTAAAGTTTGTCTCTTAATATGGATTTGCTATTAAAGTATGTAACGGTAATACGACTTGTATTCGACTGGAGAAACAATACTTATTAAAGATATGCGTGCAGTAAATTTGTACACGTAACATGAGCATAGACTGAGATCGCAGAAGTATTTACGTTTTCAAACACCTATCGAGGACAGACCTAGTATTCAATACGCCTACAAGTCTAATGTCCATGGCAATAGGCAGACGTACTTTTAAAAGTATTGTTTCAGACCAAAAAATCAAAATATTCGTATGTGTGTTACCTTTACGGTAATACTAAGATATATTATGCAACATTACACATCTTCAAATATACTAAGCAATAAATAAAGGTAACACAACTTAATGTTATAAATAATTAAATATTCCCTTTATAAATACTTATCAATCTTGTACAACTAAAGTAATTGATCAATTCGGATAAAACTTCTGTCATGGTTAATTGCAAAACCCCGCGTTCAGTTGGCTTTATTCGACGTTAAAGGACGTTGGGGTCAATTTCAATTGTAACAACATCAGTAACAGGCATGACATCTTATTGCAAAAAAGAGGACATTCCCCCACCCCCCACTCTCATTTATAAGTATTAACCAAGATAACATGATAATCTTTCTATTTTGTTGAGTATAAGTATACGTTTTTTCCTGATTTTCATTCAAATATTTTTGACACTGATTTATTTACATTTGGTTTTTTATCTTGCTATGTAAAGTTTAAGTCCGTTTTATTTTGTTTTAGTAAAAGTATTTTTAAAAACACCTTGTATTTCCTTCATATAATCCAGGAAATAAGAAGCGACAACTTTTGGATTATTGTTTGTTCTTGCGACCATAAGCCAAAGGACTCGGCGGGAAAATCTGAAAAAAAAACAGAATATGAATGTTATCGAAATTCTCACATAAATATTTCATTGTAATTGAGACTCGTTAGCATTTAAACATTTGCATATGAAATAAAAAAAAAAACAGTTTTAATTCATTATTCTTGTCGACTTCGCATCTTAAGTGAAACTTGGCTCTGAATAAGTTCGATAATCATTTTCTCGTTTTCTGAAAATATTTTGGAATGATAAATGCATGTATTTCAACTTGCCTGTGTCAGACGACTTGGATTTTGATTTTTCGTTTTCATAATTGTATAACTGGATTAGTGCAGTGATCACCATAACCTAATTTAAGGTGGTGGCCCGCCACGCATACATGGTCAGAAAACCCCTCAGCGCCATGCATGTAATTCTCATCTTGCACCCCTCATTTTTATCGATCCCGACAGTTGACTGACCCATTTCTATAGCGTTTTGATAAGCACTACTTATGGAACCCTTTCTATCATAGCTTTGTCCGTTCTTTGATACGATTCAGTTGATCCTAGATCACACCTATCGATAGAACAATAGAAATAGACGGTCTTGGTGAGGTGACGAGGACTAACGTTAATTACCGGTAGTGTAAATTGTCCCATCTGTTACCACGTGTTGAAGATGTACCGTGGTAAAGTTATTCGACTAACTGACCTGTTTCACACTATCGATAGTAATAACTGAAGAACAGGAAGATGTTTGTATGTTGTTTGTCTGACCGATCCGAGAAAATGTACCATCGACATAAAAAACAGAGAAAACTATGATCGATCCGAATGCCAGCAATCACAGGAACGTGAAAGATTCCCATTTAGCTAAGCAACAGTCTGACACATCAACTTGTATTATATGCATACACAGTTACAGTTTTGTCTCAGATAGGCAATTTAAACAAAGTGAACACGTTAAGAAAGTGAGGGCAAGGGGAAGCATTTTAATACACTCTCCATCACCTACGTTTTACATGTATTAAATGTACAAAGTATGCTGAAGTTATGTTAAGGACTGTCAAAATTGAACAAAAAGGGGAATAAAAACAGCTCTCAAATGTACAAAACACTAATACAAGCATGTACATGGAATGAAATGGAACGAATCCCGTACTATTCAATTCGCAGTTGTGTATTACACTTAAATATACTTAAAACTAGTTAAATCACACACTGTTTAGATTTTGACCAATCACACGCTTAATTCAGTTTGGTTGCTATAAAACAAAACGCATGCGGTTGAGCTCGCAATCTTTTAATACGCATAAAATCATTTCATAAAAATTGGACAAAGTTCAAATTGTACTATTCAAAAGCCTCCATTTAGTTGCCAGAGACCCATACCAATACTTAAACAAAGTTCCATGAGAATCGGATGATAATTCTCTCAGAAAAAAAGGAAGAAAGTACAATTCTATTTTGATAACAGATCAGACGCCATTTGACCTGCGGACTAGAAGAGCAACCCATGCGACTCTTCTGCACAAGCAACCAGTGTACCAAATATGTGTATAGTTAGGCCATACCTGTTAAAACAAGGGCTTTAGCGCGGAAACCAACGTGACTGAAACTTTACTTTTAGTAACGGATTACTTGACCTTAAACTTGTGGATCTAAAAAGCAATTCCAAGTGATCTCTTCACAGAAGCAGCCTGTGTACCAAATATGGGCATGATCGGCTGAAAAGAACAGTAGCTATCGCACCGAAACTGATGTTGACAGACGGGCGGACGGATAGACGAAAAACACAAAAATATTATTATGCAATTACAATGTAACACACAATTTAATGGGCATAACAGTTATGTATCTAACCTACCCACACATTGCCCCATGGATGGCAAATCCGAATCGTTTGAGCTTGTCATCTCCGTCGACATGTATAAGAAAATTTGGACCTTTACTAGTATATATTCTCCTTGTCAGACTTTGTCGCCGCCGCCTTTCAACTCCTTCCGGATCAAACACTCTAAGAATGTTACACACTGCAGACCTAAGAACGAAGCCAGCACAACATATCCAGAGTGATTATGATACAAACAAATTGTGAAATGTATGGTTTTAAATTTTTTAAAGTTACACAAGCTAAACTTTTCCAGAAAAAATAAAGGTTATGATTTGAATCGACGTTTAAAACTTCAATTGTGCTTGATGACTATGATGCATTTCCCCTTTTTCGCCATACACAGTATATATAAAATAGTCACACACTATTATATGATTGCATATTGTGACATATTCAAAGAATCTGGATGATTATGACCTGGGGGCGACAATTCCATGGCTACTCAACAATCTTCTTGTCATGCTTCGATATCCAAGGCATGATCCGCTACCCCGAAGTTCCTCCTAAAATTTCGAGAATAAACACAGTTGTTCTCATAATTGTCAATATAATGCTTCGAATGTTCAAATCACCTGGCAGGTTTAGTAACAATAGCATATCATTCTTTGAATTTATATTCCTCTCTTCAATGTCAAATAGTGTATCATTTACTCAAAGACAACATGCTTTACCTACAATGCTCCAGTAAGGATATCGACAGAACAAGAGCGCCGTTTTAGTCCCATTTATCGCATAATCCTTCTAAAGTGTCTCCTGCTAAAATACAATGTAGGAAAGTGAAAGATATTGGAGCTACCTACACTGTTTTTTGTTAACGGGTATCGATACTCCTCGATTCAGCTCCTACTAATTAAGGTGTCATTCTTATAGAGGACTACGCAATCATCAAAGTAGGAAAATAGACAAGGATATCGCTACATTAAATCTGCATACGAGAGAGAGGGAGGTTGGGAGATACCAGGCACAATTGCTACATATAACTACGTGTTACAGCTATCACATAGTCTAGGTTTTATACAGACAAAACATTATGTTAACCCATCAAATCGGGTTTTACTGGCTAGTATTCCGGGACTTCCGACACATAGAACTCTGTTTACACTTACTTAGTTTCCGAAGGGTTTCATGTTCCACAGGTTATCCTACATGTTAGATTTAATTTTGGTACCAATCACAGTATTTTTGTTTCTGATAGTTATTTCTGAAATAGAATGAAGTCTGTGCCGTTATGTTTACTCATAGACAGTTGATATATTTTTTACAATAAGCTCACCTGATATCTATGCAGTGGCGTAGGTTCAATATCATGATGATTTCTGCATTTGTATACCCTCCAAAAAAGAATTCTCGTATTAAGTCATTCCTTGATTACTGTTAAAGGAAATAGTCGTTCACTTCCAAGAATCCATTTTAAAGAGCAATTATAAAACAAACAAGAGAATTATGTGGTAAGAAGAAACGAAGCATTAACATGTCATCTCTTTTTCATTGTGTGATATGATAAGATAAACTATGGCGTGAAATAAAAGGATATTATCACATTCACCAGGTGCTGACGTGGTTCCCAAAGAGGAATATGCTGTGGGCATTATGCGCTCCACCTGGAAAGAGCGGAAACCAAGATGATTTCATATCAAATCAAAACACATATATGTATAACATTGCCGTTGCAGTATACCATCCTGATGATTAAGCAACTTACAAGGACAGCAAAGTAATAACATTCCTCATTATTATTCGGCTCGTTCGCGCGAAGCGAACTCATACACTGGAAAGTCACCAGAGAGACATACTATACAACCTACTTTCTGTCTGTGCGAAAAATTCAAGTCCTTTAATGCTAAAACACATTCAAGAAAAACGTTTGGATCATAGGGAGTAACAAAATGCCGGAAGTCGCGGTATTACGCGTGGTTTTAAACAAAAAGAATTAAAACATGTTATATTCTTAATAGTTTCTCTTTTTACATATACAAAAGGAAAACTGTGAACCGTTTTACACTTTCCAAAACTCCGGGAGTTGATACTGCATCTATACTGTACAGCAGCGGCTGCATATAGCGTCTTTTTCTTCACTACAATAAAACTGATACTTCTCTAGGTGCGTTTCTATGTTCAACATGTATGAAAAACTATTTTCACAATATCCTTCAGTCGATTTGCAGATTAAACTTGATCAAAACGAAATATAGCGAAAGCGTAAATATTGGTGTTCAAATCAAATGCAAATGGCGTCTGCAAAATAATGGCGGGTAACGAGACTCTAGCGTTAGTTTGTGTTGCTAAGGGTTGATAACTACAAACAGCTTGGACAATGCCTCGTATTTTTGCTCCCTTCCCACTGGTGACGTTGACGTGACGTTGGCGTGACGTAACAATGAGAGATTTATATCTAACCTCGAACTAGAGTATACTGCTGGTGTTTCCTTGACGTAACTTCCGGAGTAAAATGGCAGACGTTTTTACACACGTTTTTTTCTTTCTAAAATGCTGTATTTTCTGTTATTTGGAATTTTGATTATGCTAGGTCTGCCGATCGACTGAATGTTGTGAATACTGTTTTTTTCCTAAATACAGAGCAAAGAAATTCAACCTGGTAAGTATCCATTTTTATTTTAGCATTACTTGAAGTCGCTGCTGTGAAGTATAGTATTTTGCATATTGTATGGAATGCGCGGGTGACACTTGAAAATTCCCGAACCTTCTTCATCCTGATATTCGATTGGCTGATATTTGAATAACGATGACCTTCACCTTGGAGACTCGCACATGTACACATTGCCGTCTGTTTATAAATTTGAAGATGCATGAACTTTGTTTTGGGTGATGACAACAGCAGCAATGAAGCATGACATGGGCATTTAAATGCCTATTCATAGTGATATCACAAATTGAATTGTTGATTTCACCTAATCGTTTTAATGATATCACTTTAGTGGAATAAAAAGTAAAACAGCACCCCATGATTAAATGAATTGTTGATGTCACCTATTCATTGTGGTGATGTCTCCAAATAATTTAGTGACATCACAATAACGAATTGGTGATATCACTATAAAGGATCCTGGGAAAATAACATCCAGCCGACATGTTTCTGTGGCAAAGACAGACCAGACCAAATATTTAGTTATGTAAGTTGGCTTCAGATTATTTGACAATTTGCCTTTAAGGTAGTATGCAGTTGACTAGATGATGCAGAAAGATAATGAAGAGGTCGACGTTAAAGTTTACACAAACCATTGTATAAGAAGCAGTATTTATTTCTGATCTTATGAGAGTGGATACAGAGCAATAAGATTTATTGGTGTACCAGGTTGCAACAAATTTGAGACGAATTTAAAGCACTCATGCTTCACTACAAATTATAAAAAGAAAGGGAAAAGAGCTATATCCTATTGTGGAAGATATGGGTATTTATGTACAAAAAGTTCCTTAAGCTTAGTGGTAGATCGTTGGCCTCCGGGACCTGAGGTCTTGAGTTCGATCCCAGCTTGAGCACCTCGTCTTTCCACTTATTTCGCTCATATTACACAGTACTACATTGCAAGGAAAGATGTGTCTGTGTACTAATGGTTTTAATGATATGGACAACTTGAACTAATCTGGTATTTTCAAAAAAGGGTTTCTTCTACAGCAAATGCTGAAGGTTTTATTGATATTTTGGGTGATGATGACCTAATTGAATTCTTGAATACACTGAAAATTCAGTGCAAAAAACTTCGCCAAAACACGATAGTATTACAGAGAAAGGATAGTGAAATAAAAGTTTGGAGACTTCATATGCTGTTTTTGCCTTATTGTTTTGTACACAATGTCCTTATAATATAAACACATGTCATATAACAATGATTGACTGGTTGGTAGTGGCATACCAAAGCTAAGCCTCGCTTGGCCACCATTTGGTGTCTTTGAGAAAAATAGTATATATTTTTTTATATTCATTTAGTAAAATAAACACTTTTGTAAAAAAAAAATACATTACAAGCTTTATAATATAATAAGCATCTTTGCTGCTATTTCTACTTTTCATACTGTATAATCAGGGGAGGTAACCCAAGTCTTTTTAACCTATTAATGGTTTGTTTCAGATAAAGTGTCCCACCACTTCTCGCCTGTAAACAAGCTTAGTTTTGTGATAAATTATGGTATTTCTTCACTATTCATACAAAGAAATATACAATGCAAGTCTTTTTAGGGAATTGTAGCTAGATTTTAAAATTATGCCCGGTTATCTGATTATTAAACATGCTGAGGAATTTCTGAGCCAAGAAATACAAATGTATGTATTATGTATATCTGCAAGAACTTATGTTCCTGGAAAGTATCCATGCACTGGCATCTGTACACTATAGTATGGTGTAGTGGCTAAAGTTCCAGCCACACAATCAAAAGTTCCAGGATTAAATCTTACTATACCACTGTATACAGACTTTGTAAAAAGATGAATAATTACATTGTACATGGTTTATGCTGATGATCAAAACACAAATTATCAGAAAGATGGGGCACTACCTGAACTCTTCTTAAATGGTTGAACTAAATATTAAGGACTTTCTACCCGTTTTGGGAAGGCCATTATTTTATCAAATTGTGTAACGAATTGCATTGTTAGATCTCTATTTAAGCCTACTGTTCGATGTACTACACACATCACTTGACAGTGATTACAACATTTCATCTAATCAGCTGCGCTCTCTTCTAGACTATGCCTAAATTCAGGTTATTTGTGTATGAAGTTTGCACCAATAAACGCATGATAACACAACATTTTGGAAAGAGTTTCTACGAGCAGATACACACATTTCCACTGTGTACTGTTCGTTGTACAAGTAATAGTATTGCAACAACCTGTGTTTTGTTACTATTTCTGTTCATTATACCTTTAAAAAGAGTGAACTGTCGTAAAACAGCATTTTTGAACAATTTTGTAAATCGAATATCGTACAAACAACACCAAAATATTCACAAAGGGAGCACTTACGTCAGTTTTTCTGCAGTCAAAGATGGCGTTTATTATATATGGTTTGCGCATGTGTAACAGGAAGGCGATAACACGACAAAGCGACAAGACGACAACACGACAAGGCGACAAGGCGACAACACGACATTTTACCGCGACAACACGAGATTCTGTACGCGCTAATTAGCGTGTTCAAAATGTCGAGTTGGCGTGTTGTCGCCTTGTCGCCTTGTCGGGTTGTTGACTTGTCGCGATTTGAAAACGCAACAAGACGACATTTTATCGATTAAATCTCGAGTTGTCGCAGCTTGTAACAACACGACAAGGCGACAACAGGACAACACGAGATGGCCGTAATCAGCCACCATATATAAGCTATAAGTGTCATTTTGACTTGTCGTCCATTCTTGTATCCGTTTCCAGTCTTGCACTTGATAAAAAAAACTTTTCTTCTGTATCAATGTTCTCTTTCTTATACAACTTTCCTTTAGCTTTCTTCTGTAACTGTTCACTTTTCTGACTTTTATAATTATTTGGTGAGTATTAGTATAAGATAGTTGTTGGTGATGAGACGGAATAGGTAGGTGTGACGAGTTGTGCATTGGTGAGAGTTATCAGTAGGTAGAGGAGAGTTGAGGTTGTGCAGATATGGGGTGTTGAGAGCGGGGCGGGGGTTTGTCGGGTTTGT